>NC_091789.1:44601509-44848908 GCF_029378745.1 Bos indicus
TATTAAACTAGTTTTATTTTTAGGAGAAAGGTAAACAGTCAACGACTTTCTGGTGGGAAGGAAGTCAGGGCTTCCCTGGTGGCTCAGATGGTAAAACGTTTGCCTACAATGTGGGAGACCCAGGTTCAATCCCTGGGTCTGGAGGATCGCCTGGAGAAAGCAATGGCACCCCACTCCAGTACTCTTGCCTGGAAAATCCCATGGATAGAGGAGCCTGGTAGGCTACAGTCCATGGGGTCGTGAAGAGTCGGACACGACTGAGCGACTTCACACTCACTTTTCACTTTCATGCATTGGAGAAGGAAATGGCAACCCACTCCAGTGTTCTTTCCTGGAGAAACCCAGACACAGGGGAGCCTGGTGGGCTGCTGTCTCTGAGGTTACACAGAGTCGGACACGACTGAAGTAACTTAGCAGCAGTAGCAGCAGTAACAACAGAGAAAATTCCCTGAAATGTACTTTAATTCATCCTATAAAATATTGATAAATGCATCAATATTTGCATATATTATGGGAAATATATTGCTATATTTATTAGTTGCAATGTTTTAACTTTTTAATAAATGTTATATTATAGAACAATTAGTTGATTACCTGCAGTTCTTGTAGAAAGCCAGACTGGGATATATAGTGAGTTTATGTAGTAGAAATTAAAATCCCTTCCATCAGGTAGTATAGTCTTTAACACAGGTAAATGGTAGACAGTGGCATGAGGCAAAGACACATAGATTAGTAAGACAAATAGAAAATAAATTCACTGTTGAACAGAGATATATTCAAATTGTTAATGGTTTCCATCTATATGGCATGATAATAATTTCACATATATTATTTCATGATTTCTCTTGTGAGAGAGGCTACCTAGACATGATATAATCTCCATTTTGCAGAGATGTTAACAGATTTATCCAGTCATAATGCCAGTAAATGGCAGACTAATGTAACATTAAGGTAATTTAAACTCCAGGATAGTACACATTTTCACTATACTGTACCACATTTCTAAAGGCTAGTTGATTGTGGAGGTGAGAAGGATAATATCATCAAGTGTTTGTTTTGTTTGTTGTGAACATGAAGCTATTAGAGGAATCACTAGCTGAAAGTGCCTGCCCAGGCCAGAGAAGATAGTAGCCACCTGGTAAGGAGTGAGGAAATATCAAACTACCATCAACTGGAAGAACTCAGGCAAGGCCAAAAGGAGAGAGGGGACACTAGTCCATATGTCCAACCAACTTCCCAGAATCCTTCTCACTTGAATCCATCTTGGCTGAGTGATATGTGTTCCACAAGAAAAAACCATAAGTCAAGCTGATTGGCCAGAGACAGCCTGGAAATTAACACTATTACCATAAAACCAAGATTGCAAGGCACATGGCAAAGTAGTTCTCCTGGTGAAATGGGAATCCAAGTTCTTGTTTGTGGAGCCAAAGACTGAACTTTACAAACACACAAACACTCACAGTAGCAAACGAATAGGATTTATTACAGAGAAGGAAAGTAAAAAGCTTTCATCATACACAGTGAGAAAGGGAAAAGTGTCCCTGAAAAGGAAGGACTTACAGAAGTTTATAATTTTGCAAGCATTGAGCTGTACATTTATGGTTGATCTCTATCCTTAAAATATGTCATTCCTAACCAATCAGTTTAAAGATCACTATGTTTAACTTTAACTTTAACCTTTTAGAACTAACACCCAAAAAATATGTCCTTTTCATTATAGAAGACTGGAATGCAAAATTAGGAAGTGAAGAAACACCTGAAGTAATGGGCAAATTTGGCCTTGGAATAAGAAATGAAGCAGGACAAAGACTAATAGAGTTTTGCCAAGAAAATGCACTGGTCATAACAAACACCCTCTTCCAACAACACAAGAGAAGACTCTATACATGGACATCACAAGATGGTCAACACTGAAATCAGATTGATTATATTCTTTGCAGCCAAAGATGGAGAAGCACTATACAGTCAGCAAAAACAAGACCAGGAGCTGACTGTGGCTCAGACCATGAACTCCTTATTGGCAAATTCAGACTGAAATTGAAGAAAGTAGGGAAAACCACTAGACCATTCAGGTATGACCTAACTCAAATCCCTTATGATTATACAGTGGAAGTGAGAAATAGACTTAAGGGCCTAGATTTGATAGATACTGTGCCTGATGAGCTATGGAATGAGGTTCGTGACATTGTACAGGAGACAAGGATCAAGACCATCCCCATGGAAAAGAAATGCAAAAAAGCAAAATGGCTGTCTGGGGAGGCCTTACAAATAGCTGTGAAAAGAAGAGAAGCAAAAAGTAAAGGAGAAAAGGAAAGATATACGCATCTGAATGCAGAGTTCCAAAGAATAGCAAGTAGAGATAAGAAAGCCTTCCTCAGCGATCAATGCAAAGAAATAGAGGACAACAACAGAATGGGAAAGACTAGGGATCTCTTCAAGAAAATCAGAGATACCAAGGGAACATTTCATGCAAAGATGGGCTCGATAAAGGACAGAAATGGTATGGACCTAACAGAAGCAGAAGATATTAAGAACAGGTGGTAAGAATACACAGAAGAACTGTACAAAAAAGATCTTCATGACCCAGATAATCACGATGGTGTAATCACTGACCTAGAGCCAGACATCTTGGAATGTGAAGTCAAGTGGGCCTTAGAAAGCATCACTACGAACAAAGCTAGTGGAGGTGATGGAATTCCAGTTGAGCTATTCCAAATCCTGAAAGATGATGCTGTGAAAGTGCTACAGTCAATATGCCAGCAAATTTTGAAAACTCAGCAGTGGCCACAGGACTGGAAAAGGTCAGTTTTCATTCGAATCCATAAGAAAGGCAATGCCAAAGAATGCTCAAACTACCGCACAATTGCAATCATCTCACACGCTAGTAAACTAATGCTTAAAATTCTCCAAGCCAGGCTTCAGCAATATGTGAACCATGAACTTCCTGATGTTCAAGCTGGTTTTAGAAAAGGCAGAGTAACCAGAGATCAAATTGCCAACATCTGCTGGATCATGGAAAAAGCGAGAGAGTTCCAGAAAAACATCTATTTCTGCTTTATTGACTATGCCGAAGCCTTTGACTATGTGGATCACAATAAACTGTGGAAAATTCTGAAAGAGATGGGAATACCAGACCACCTGATCTGCCTCTTGAGAAATTTGTATGCAGATCAGGAAGCAACAGTTAGAACTAGACATGGAACAACAGACTGGAATCAAATAGGAAAAGGAGTACGTCAAGGCTGTATATTGTCACCCTGTTTATTTAACTTATATGCAGAGTACATCATGAGAAACACTGGACTGGGAGAAACACAAGCTGGAATCAAGATTGCCGGGATAAATATCAATAACCTCAGATATGCAGATGGAGCACCCTTGTGGCAGAAAGTGAAGAGGAACTAAAAAGCCTCTTGATGAAGGTGAAAGTAGAGAGTGAAGAAGTTGGCTTAAAGCTCAATATTCCGAAAACGAAGATCATGGCATCTGGTCCCATCACTTCATGGCAAATAGATGGAGAAACATTGGAAACAGGGTCAGACTTTATTTTTCTGGGCTCCAAAATCACTGCAGATGGTGACTGCAGCCATGAAATTAAAAGATGCTACTCCTTGGAAGGAAACTTATGACCAACTTGGACAGCATATTAAAAAGCAGAGACATTACTTTGCCAACAAAGGTCCATCTAGTCAAGGCTATGGTTTTTCCTGCGGTCATGTATGGATGTGAGAGTTGGACTGTGAAGAAGGCTAAGCACTGAAGAATTGATGCTTTTGAACTGTGGTGTTGGAGAAGACTGTTGAGAGTCCCTTGGACTGCTAGGAGATCCAATCAGTCCATTCTGAAGGAGGTCAGCCCTGGGATTTCTTTGGAAGGCATGATGCTAAAGCTGAAACTTCAGTACTTTGGCCACCTCATGCAAAGAATTGACTCATTGGTAAAGACTGTGATGCTGGGAGGGATTGGAGGCAGGAGGAGAAGGGGACGACAGAGGATGAGATGGCTGGATGGCATCACTGACTCTATGGACATGAGTCTGAGTGAACTCCGGGAGTTGGTGATGGACAGGGAGGCCTGGCGTGCTGCGATTCATGGGGTCGCAAAGATTCGGACACGACTGAGCAACTGATCTGATCCGATCTGAAGTTTAACTTAATCTCATTATGGTTTCCCTTGATCCTGGAACTAAGTCACCAGCATTTTTCATGCCCCCTGACCATTTTACAATGGACCAGATGTATGGGCTAAAGATTAATGATCACCAGTCATTTTTCCCTCAGGCATATGGGAAGAAGTTAATTACTGCTCTTCCTGGATCTGAGTGCTGATAATTTATCAGACCAAAAGCACATTCCAGAAATTCAGGACAAAAGGTATCAGTTCATTTCAGTTCAGTCACTCAGTCCTGTCCAACTCTATGCAACCCCATGAACTGCAGCACACCAGGCCTCCCTGGCCATCACGAACTCCTGGAGTTCACCCAAACCTGTGTCCATTGATTCGGTAATGCCATCCAAACATCTCATCCTCTGTCGTCCCCTTCTCCTCCTGCCCTCACTTTTCCTGAGCATAAAGGTCTTTTCAAATGAATCAGCTCTTCCCATCAGGAGGCCAAAGTATTGGAGTTTAACCTTCAACATCAGTCCTCCCAATGAACACTCGGGGCTGATCTCCTTTAGGATGGACCAGTTGGATTTCCTTGCAGTCCAAGGGACTCTCTAAAGTCTCCTCCAACACCATAGTTCAAAAGCATCAATTCTTATGTGCTCAGCTTTCTTTATAGTCCAACTCTCACATCCATACATGACTACTGGAAAAAACCATAGCCTTGACCAGACAGACTTTGTTGACAAAGTAATGCCTCTGCTTTTTAATATGCTGTCTCGGTTGGTCGTAACTTTCCCTCCAAGCAGTAAGTGTCTTTTAATTTAATGGCTAAAATCACCATCTGCAGTGATTTCGGAGCCCAGAAAAATAAAGTCTGACCCTGTTTCCACTGTTTCTCCATCTATTTGCCATGAAGTGATGGGACCAGATGCCATGATATTTGCTTTCTGAATGTTGAGCTTTAAGCCAAAATTCTCACTCTCCTCTTTCATTTTCATCAAGAGGCTCTTTAGTTCCTCTTCACTTTCTCCCGTAAGGGTGGTGTCATCTGCATATATGAGGTTATTGATATTTCTCCCAGCAATCTTGATTCCAGCTTGTGCTTCTTCCAGCGCAGCATTTCTCATGAAATTAAGTTATGTACTCTGCATAGAAGTTAAATAAGCAGGGCGACAATATACAGCCTTGATGTACTCCTTTTCCTATTTGGAACCAGTCTGTTGTTCCATGGCCAGTTCTCACTGTTGCTTCCTGACCTGCATACAAATTTCTCAAGAGGCAGATCAGGTGGTCTGGTACTCCCATCTCTTTCAGAATTTTCCACATTTTATTGTGATCCACACAGTCAAAGGCTTTGGCATAGTTAATAAAGCAGAAATAGATGGTTTTATGGAACTCTCTTGCTCTTTAGGTGATCCACTGGATGTTGGCAATTTGATCTCTGGTTCCTCTGCCTTTCTAAAACCAGCTTGAACATCTGGAAGTTGATGGTTCATGTATTATTGAAGCCTGGCTTGGAAAAATTTGAGCATTTCTTTACTAGCATGTGAGATGAGTGCAATTGTGCAGTAGTTTGAGCATTCTTTGGCATTCCTTTCCTTGGGATTAGATTAAAAACTGACCTTTTCCAGTCCTGTGGCCAGTGCTGAGTTTTCCAAATTTGCTGGCATATTGAGTGCAGCACTTTCACAGCATCATCTTTTAGGATATAAAATAGCTCAACTAGAATTCCATCACCTCCACTAGCTTTGTTCATAATGATGATTCCTAAGGCCCACTTGACTTCACATTCCAGAATGTCTGGCTTTAGTGAGTGATCACACCATCATGATTATCTGGATCATGAAGGTCTTTTTTTTACAGTTCTTCTGTGTATACTTGCCACCTCTTCTTAATATCTTCTGCTTCTGTTAGGTCCATACCATTTCTATCCTTTATTGAGCCCATCTTTGCATGAAATGTTCCCTTGGTATCTCTAATTTTCTTGAAGAGATCTCTAGTCTTCCCCATTCTGTTGTTTTCCTCTATTTCTTTGTGTTAGTAACTAAGGAAGGCTTTCTTATCTCCCCTTGTGATTATTTGGAACTCTGCATTCAGATACTTATATCTTTGCTTTTCATTTTTGGTTTTCACTTCTTTTCTTCTCACAGATAGTTATAAGGCCTCCTCAGAAAAACCTTTTTGCCTTTTTGCATTTCTTTTTCTTGGGAGTGTTCTTCATCCATGTCACCTGTACGATGTTACCAACCTCAGTTCATAGTTCATCAGGCACTCTGTCTATCAGATTTAGTCCCTTAAATCTATCTCTGACTTCCACTGTATAAGGAATTTGAGTTAGGTTATACCTGAATTGTCTAGTGGTTTTCCCTCCTTTCTTCAATTTAAGTCTGAATTTGACATTAAGGAGTTGATGATCTGAGCCACAGTCAGCTCGCAGTCTTGTTTTTGCTGACTGTATAGAGCTTCTCCATCATTGGCGGCAAAGAATATAATCATTCTGATTTCAGTGTTGACCATCTGGTGATGTCCATGTGTAGAGTCTTCACTTGTGTAGTTGGAAACAGGGTGTTTGCTATGACCAGTGCATTTTCTTGGCAAAACTCTATTAGACTTTGCCCTGCTTCATTCTGTATTCCAAGGCCAAATGTGCCTGTTACTCCAGGCGTTTCTTGACTTCTTACTTTTGCATTCCAGTACCGTATAATGAAAAGGACATCTTTTTTGCGTGTTAGTTCTCAAATTTCTTGTAGGTCTTCATGAAACCGTTCCATTTCAGCTTCTTCAGCATTACTGGTTGGGGCATAGATTTGGATTACTCTAATATTGAATGGTTTGCCTTGGAAACGAACAGAGATCATTCTATCATTTTTGAGATTGCATCCAAGTACTGCATTTCGAACTCTTTTGTGGACCATGATGGCTATTCCATTTCTTCTGAGGGATTCCTGCCCACAGTAGTGGATATAATGGTCATCTGAGTTAAATTAACCCATTCCAGACCATTTTAGTTCACTGATTCCTAGAATGTCGACATTCACTCTTGCCATCTCTTGTTTGACCACTTCCAATTTGCCTTGATTCATGGACCTGACATTCCAGGTTCCTATGCAATATTGCTCTTTACAGCATCGGACCTTGCTTCTATCACCAGTCACATCCACAGCTGGGTATTGTTTTTGCTTTGGCTCCATCTCTTCATTCTTTCTGGAGTTATTTCTCCACTGATCTCCAGTAGCATATTGGGCACCTACTGACCTGGGGACTTCCTCTTTCAGTATCCTATCATTTTGCCTTTTCATACTGTTTATTATACTTATGATTATACAGTGGAAGTGAGAAATAGATTTAAGGGACTAGATCTGATAGATAGAGTGCCTGATGAGCTATGGACTGAGGTTCATGACATTGTACAGGGACAGGGATCAAAACTATCTCCATGGAAAAGAAATGCAAAAAAGCAAAATGGCTGTCTGGGGAGGCCTTACAAATACCTGTGAAAAGAAGAGAAGCAAAAAGCAAAGGAAAAAAGGAAAGATATGAGCATCTGAATTCAGAGTTCCAAAGAATAGAAAGAAGCGATAAGAAAGCCTTCCTCGGGAATCAATGCAAAGAAATAGAGGAAAACAACAGAATGGAAAAGACTAGAGATCTCTTCAAGAAAATTAGAGATACCAAGGGAACATTTCATGCAAAGATGGGCTTGATAAAGGACATAAATGGTATGGACCTAACAAAAGCAGAAGATATTAAGAAGAGGTGGCAAGAATACACAGAAGAACTTTACATTTACTCAGTAGATGAGAATGCAAGATATATTACAACAATATCATTCAATTCCTTGACTTCCTTCATCATCACATTCCAAAAATAACACAGTGATCTATCACCAATAATTATTTTTTAATGACCTATCAGCTGATAATTGGATTTATTACTTTTTTAAATTTTGTTGAAAGGAAAGAATTTGAAACCACCTGGGTTACAAATGGATTTATTCCCAAACATCAGAGTCCAGCTAGATACCAATATTTTTTGACTATCCCTTTGTATATTTCCTTGGAGGTCCAGCTAGATACCAACATTTTTTTTTTCTAATTTTATTTTATTTTTAAACTTTACATAATTGTATTAGTTTTGCCAAATATCAAAATGAATCCGCCACAGGTATACATGTGTTCCCCATCCTGAGCCCTCCTCCCTCCTCCCTCCCCATACCATCCCTCTGGGTCGTCCCAGTGCACTAGCCCCAAGCATCCAGTATCGTGCATTGAACCTGGACTGGCAACTCATTTCTTACATGATATTTTACATGTTTCAATGCCATTCTCCCAAATCTTCCCACCCTCTCCCTCTCCCACAGAGTCCATAAGACTGTTCTATACATCAGTGTCTCTTTTGCTGTCTCGTACACCGGGTTATTGTTACCATCTTTCTAAATTCCATATATATGCGTTAGTATACTGTATTGGTGTTTTTCCTTCTGGCTTACTTCACTCTGTATAATAGGCTCCAGTTTCATCCACCTCATTAGAACTGATTCAAATGTATTCTTTTTAATGGCTGAGTAATACTCCATTGTGTATATGTACCACAGCTTTCTTATCCATTCATCTGCTGATGGACATCTAGGTTGCTTCCATGTCCTGGCTATTATAAACAGTGCTGCGATGAACATTGGGGTACACGTGTCTCTTTCCCTTCTGGTTTCCTCAGTGTGTATGCCCAGCAGTGGGATTGCTGGGTCATAAGGCAGTTCTATTTCCAGTTTTTTAAGGAATCTCCACACTGTTCTCCATAGTGGCTGTACTAGTTTGCATTCCCACCAACAATGTAAGAGGGTTCCCTTTTCTCCACACCCTCTCCAACATTTATTATTTGTAGACTTTTGGATCGCAGCCATTCTGACTGGTGTGAAATGGTACCTCATAGTGGTTTTGATTTGCATTTCTCTGATAATGAGTGATGTTGAGCATCTTTTCATGTGTTTGTTAGCCAGAAAGCAGGAATAGAAGGAACATACCTCAACATAATAAAAGCTATATATGACAAACCCACAGCAAACATTATCCTCAATGGTGAAAAATTGAAAGCATTTCCTCTAAAGTCAGGAACAAGACAAGGGTGCCCACTTTCACCATTACTATTCAACATAGTTTTGGAAGTTTTGGCCACAGCAATCAGAGCAGAAAAAGAAATAAAAGGAATCCAAATTGGAAAAGAAGAAGTAAAACTCTCACTATTTGCAGATGACATGATCCTCTACATAGAAAATCCTAAAGATTCCACCAGAAAATTACTAGAAATAATCAATGACTATAGTAAAGTTGCAGGATATAAAATCAACACACAGAAATCCTTTGCATTCCTATACACTAATAATGAGAAAACAGAAAGAGAAATTAAGGAAACAATTCCATTCACCATTGCAACAGAAAGAATAAAATACTTAGGAATATATCTACCTAAAGAAACTAAAGACCTATATATAGAAAACTATAAAACACTGGTGAAAGAAATCAAAGAGGACACTAATAGATGGAGAAATATACCATGTTCATGGATTGGAAGAATCAATATAGTGAAAATGAGTATACTACCCAAAGCAATTTATAGATTCAACGCAATCCCTATCAAGCTACGATCAGTATTCTTCACAGAGCTAGAACAAATAATTTCACAATTTGTATGGAAATACAGAAAACCTCGAATAGCCAAAGCGATCTTGAGAAAGAAGAATGGAACTGGAGGAATCAACCTACCTGACTTCAGGCTCTACTACAAAGCCACAGTTATCAAGAGAGTATGGTACTGGCACAAAGACAGAAATATAGATCAATGGAATAAAATAGAAAGCCCAGAGATAAATCCACGCACATATGGACACCTTATCTTTGACAAAGGAGGCAAGAATATACAATGGATTAAAGACAATCTCTTTAACAAGTGGTGCTGGGAAAACTGGTCAACCACATGTAAAAGAATGAAACTAGACCACTTTCTAACACCATACACAAAGATACCAACATTTTTTAACTGTCCCTTTGTATATTTCCTTGGAGTTTTTTTTTTTTTTTCCACTAACAGCTCAATTGACTTGTATTCAGATCAAGAAGCAAGAGTTAGAACCTTACAAGGAACAACTGACTGGCTCACAATTGGTAAAGTAGTATGACAAGATGGTATATTGTCACCCTGTTTAGTTATCATATATGCAGAGTACATCATGCAAAATGCCAGGCTGGATGAATCACAATCTGGAATCAAGATTTCCAGGAGAAATATCCACAACCCTAGATATGCAGAAGATACCAATTTAGTAACAGAAAGCAAAGAGGAACTAAAGAGCCTCTTCATGAAGGTGAAAGAGAGTAAAAAGTTGGCTTAAAACTCAGCGTTCAAAAAATTAAGATCATGTCATCTGGTCCCCCCACTTCATAGCAAACAGATGGGGAAGAATTGGAAGCAGTAACAAACTATTTTCTTGGGCCCCAAAATCACTGTGAATGGTGACCAAAGACATGAAATTAAAAAAAATAATAATAATAAAATAAAATAAAAACACTTGCTCCTTGGAAGGAAAGCTATTTCAAACCTAGACAATAATTTAAAAAGCAGAGACATCACTTTGTTGACAAAAGTCCATATAGTCAAAGTTATGGTTTTTCCAGTAATCATATTATGGGTGTGAGAGTTGGACCATAAAGAAGGCTGAGCACCGAAGAACTGATGCTTTCAATTTGTGGTGCTGGCGAAGACTCTTGAGAGTCCTTTGAACTGCAAGGAGATCAAATCAGTCAATCCTAAAGGAAATGAATCCTGAATACTCATTGGAAGGACTGATGGCAAAGCTGAAGTTCCAATACTTTGGCCACCTGATGCAAAGAACTGACTCAGTGGAAAAGATCCTGATGCTGGGAAAGACTGAAGGTAGAAGGAGAAGAGGTAGAAGAGGATGAGATGGTTAGAAAGCATCACTGACTCAATGGACATGAATTGGAGCAAATTCTAGGAGATAGTGAAAGACAGGGAAGCCTGGTCACCCATTATCAGTACACAATACAATGATTTTTTAGTAAGTTTATAGTGTTGTTCAGCCATTACCACAATAAGTTTTAGAAAATTTCCACCATCCCCCAAATTTTCACTCATGTCTATGTGCCATCCATCATTGCTCCTAACCCCAGGCCCAAGTAATCACTCTTCTGCTTTCTGCCTGTATAGATTTACCTTTTCTGGAACTTTTATGTGAACCTAATCATAACATAAGTGACACTTTGTCTCAGAATTCTTTAACTGAGCAAAATGTTTTTGCAGGTTCCTCCTAATTGTAGCATACAGTCTAAGACAATGACGAATAAATCAGGTTTTGGATTGGTAAGAGGTATGCTTTTTTTCTTCCAAAAAGCAGTATGTTTTTTTCCACCATCAAAGGGTGATGGTGAAAAGGGATTTGTTGTTGTTTAGTCTCTCAGTTGTGTCTGACTCTTTGTGACCCCCTGGACTGCAGCATGTCAGGCTTCCGTGTCCTTCACTATCTCCCGGAGTTTGCCCAAACTCATGTTCATTGAGTCAGTGAAATGGGATTTAGGAAATGATCAATATTAAGAAAGAAAAAAAAATACATATGGAAGTTGAGATTTTGAAAAAGGTTTAAGAAAAATAACCTATGCCTGTCCACTCCTTAGGGAGTCTTCAGGTATTATCAGAAGTGTACATATTCCATTTTGGGGAAAAAAGAAACAGCTAAAGTTTTTTTGGAATACCTAACAGAGTGGGTTAGAGTAGGAGTTTCAAAAGTTGTTTGGGTCACTTGATCATTGTGCTTCAGTTTCCTGATCTGCAAAATTAACACAATGACATCTACTTTACACTTTTGTTGTGGGGGTTAGGGAGGATTGAAATTACTTTTAGTATATGCACCCTTTAGATACCAGTCAGTAATTGATAAGTTCTTTAGAACTTCTGGCCAAGAGATTTCATTTAACTTCAATCTGACTCTTTCACATAGTAAAGGATCTGCCTGGGATCTTGCCTGGAGTGTTAGGATCCACAGATCTCTTTCTGCAGTAATTGATCTCAGTCTTTAGCTAAATTCTAGTATAGTGAAGGTCTACTTAGAACTTGGAGTTCTTATAGGCTGAGCCCAAAGAATATAAATTTTGTGCATTTAAGAGAGAACATGATTTCACTTTCAAAAAATTTCAAATCAAATTTCACTGATTTAAAAAATGAATGCAATTTTAATTGAAAGATGTACATGGTATACTTATATTTTTATAGAAACCACCAACTTCTTCACTCGCAACCCTCCCACTCCTAAATTCCTAAAGCAGTTGGATGGAGGAGATAAGTTCTGTCACAATCATGTTCAATCCATCAGTCAGTTATTTTAAGCTTCCAATTTTAATATAACCAAGTTATTTATCAAGAATAGGGAGTCCTGAGCAGACTGAAGAACTGAGCATCCTTTTTAAATAATGGTAATATTTGCAATGTTCTCCAAGTCTAAGGGATTCAGGAAAATTAAGTGGGAAAAGGAATAAAATCTTCTGATTTTCTATAGGCAGACTGTTTTAATTGAGTTAATTTTCCAGTTATAACTGGAAAAAATGAATTGAAGCTTTGGTTATGATGATGATGGTATTGTTGCCTAGCAAAAGGGAGGCTTGACCTGTTGCCATAGCTGGATAGAAATTCAGTGCACCCAGTAACCAATCATTGCAGGAAGAGCTGTGGCTTCTGTCCTGAAGTAGCAACAGAGGCAGATGAGTAAAAGAGATGAATAGTAATCACTGTTGAAAATCCCCAAGAGGGAAATGGAGCTAAATAAGATACCTGATGCATGTTTTCAGACTCCTGCCTATGACATGGTAGATATACAATATTCATCACTCAAATAAATAGCTTATCTGTGATAATACTTAAATGATGCCAGCAAAATAGTTCCCTTTTGCTATTACTTAATTCCACACTCACCGTCCATGAAAACATACCAGAAAATCCCTTTCCTTGTGCTTCTGCCATAACGTCCATCCCTTAAAGATTGAATAGCTAGAGTTCTCATTCCCTAGTCAAGTATCCTGGTTTTATATACTTTCTGGAGTATTGTCTGTGTTTAGAGCATTGAAATGGCTCTGTACCCAGGCTCAGGAAGGCTACATAATTCTCTAGAATCATATATGAGCACATTCTCCAAGGTCATCTGTATCTGTCCCTCCTTGCTTCCAAACTCTCCATTCCAGATAATCAGGAAACTGTAGGAGTAGAGAGAAATATGAGATCACTACAGTATATGTTTTGCTGAATCAACTGTATCTAAATAATAGTTTGATTATTGAGTAGTTTCTATTAGGAAAAAATGTCAGTGAATAGACATAAGATCTATGAGGGAGAAACTAATTACTCACTGTACATCTAAACATTTTATTATGGAATATTTCAACCATATCTAAAAGTACTAGTTGCTATTTAGTCACTAAGTTGTGTCTGACTCCTTTGCGACCCCATGGACTGTAGCCTGCCAGGTTCTCCAGGTAAGAATACTGGAATGGTTTGCCATTTCCTATTCCATCGAACCTGTGTCTCCTGCATTGGCAGGCAAATTCTTTACCACTGATTCACCATGGAAACCCATCCAAAAGTAGATGGAATAATATAATGAACCTCTATGTATATCATTCAGACTCAATGATTATCATTTTAAAAAATTAGTTAATTTATTTAAGTAGAGGTGATTTACAATGTGTTAGTTTCTAGTGTACAGCAAAGTGATTATATATATATGTTCTTTTCCAGGTTCTTTTTCATTATAGATCATTACAAGAGGCATTGAATATAGTTTCCTGTGCTGTGCAGTAGTGTCATGTTGTTTATCCATTTTATATATACTGGTGTATATCTATTAACTCAAATCTCCTAATTTATCCATCCTCCCTTCCCCTTTGGTAACCACAAGTTTGTTTTCTGTCTGTGAGTCTATTTATATTTTGTAAATAAGTTCATTTGTATCATTTTTTTAAGATTCCAAATACAAATAATATGACATGTATGATTCTCTATCTGATTTCTTGACTTAGTATGATAATATCATCATTTGTGTTGCTTCAAAAGGCCTTATTTCATTCTTTATTATAGTTGAGTAGAGTTCCATTGTATCAGTTCAGTCACTTAGTCCTGTCCATCTCTTTGAAACCCCATGAACTGCAGCAAACCAGGCCTCCCTGTCCATCACCAACTGCCGGAGTCCACACAAACCCATGTCCTCTGTGTCAGTGATGCCATCCAACCATCTCATCCTCTGTCGTCCACTTCTCTACCTGCCCTCAATCTTTGCCAGCATCAGGGTCTTTTCCAATGAGTCAGCTCCTTGCATCAGGTGGCCAAAGTATTGGAGTTTCAGCTTCAACATCAGCTCTTCCAGTGAACACCCAGGACTGATCTCCTTTAGGATGAACTGGTTACATTTCCTTGAAGTCCAAGGGACTCTCAAGAGTCTTCTTCAACACCACAGTTCAAAAGTATCAGTTCTTCGGCGCTCAGCTTTCCTTATAGTCCAATTCTCACATCCATACATGACGACTGGAAAAACCATACCTTGACTAGACAGACATTTTTGGCAAATTAATGTCTTTGCTTTTTAATATGCTGTCTAGGTTGGTGATAACTTTCCTTCCAAGGAGTAAGTGTCTTTTAATTTCATGGCTGCACTCACCATCTGCAGTGATTTTGGAGCCCAGAAAAATAAAGTCTGACCCTGTTTCCAATGTTTCTCCATCTATTTGCCATGAAGTGATGGGACCAGATACCATGATCTTCGTTTTCTGAATGTTGAGCTTTAAGCCAACTTTTTCACTCTACTCTTTCACTTTCATTAAGAGGCTCTTTAGTTCTTCACTTTCTGCCATAAGGGTGGTGTCATCTTCACATCTGAGGTTATTGATATTTCTCCCAGCAATCTTGATTCCAGCTTGTGCTTCTTCCAGTCCAGCATTTGTCATGATGTACTCTGCATATAAGTTAAATAAGCAGGGTGACAATATACAGCCTTGATGCACTCCTTTTTGTATTTGGAACCAGTCTGTTGTTCCATGCTCAGTTCTATTGTTTCCTGACCTGCATACAGGTTTGTCAAGAGGCAGATCAGGTGGTCTGGTATTCCCATCTCTTTCAGAATGTTCCAGTTTATTGTGATCCACACAGTCAAAGGCTTTGGCATAGTCAATAAAGCAGAAATAGATGTTTGTTTTTTTGGAACTCTCTTGCTTTTTCAATGATCCATCAGATGTTGGCAATTTGATCTCTTGTTCCTCTGTTTTTTATAAAACCAGCTTGAGTATATGTACCACAGCTTCCTTATCCATTCCTCTGCTGATGGGCATCTAGGTTGCTTCCATGTCCTGGCTATTATAAACAGTGCTGCAATGAACATTGGGGTACACGTGTCTCTTTCCCTTCTGGTTTCCTCAGTGTGTATGCCCAGCAATGGGATTGCTGGATCAAATGGAGTATTACTCAGTCATTAAAAAGAATACATTTGAATCAGTTCTAATGAGATGGATGAAACTGGAACCTATTATACAGAGTGAAGTAAGCCAGAAAGAAAAACACCAATACAGTATACTAATGCATATATATGGAATTTAGAAAGATAGTAACAATAACCCTGTGTACGAGACAGCAAAAGAGACACTGATGTATAGAACAGTCTTATGGACTCTGTGGGAGAGGGAGAGGGTGGGAAGATTTGGGAGAATGGCATTGAAACATGTATAATATCATGTATGAAACGAGTCACCAGTCCAGGTTCGATGCACGATACTGGATGCTTGGGGCTGGTGCACTGGGACGACCCAGAGGGAGGGTATGGGGAGGGGGAAGGGAGGAGGGTTCAGGATGGGGGACACAGGTATACCTGTGGTGGATTCATTTCGATATTTGGCAAAATTAATACACTATTGTAAAGTTTAAAAATAAAATAAAATAAAAAAAAATTAAAACCAGCTTGAATATCTGAAATTTCACAGTTCACATATTGTTGAAGCCTGTGTTGAAGAATTTTGAGCATTACTTTACTAGTGTGTGAGATGAGTGCAATTGTACAGTAGTTTGAGCATTCTTTGACATTGCCTTTCTTTGGGATTGGAATGAAAACTGACCTTTTCCAGTCCTGTGGCCACCGCTGAGTTTTCCAAAATGCTAGCATATCTGGAATTCCATCACCTCCACTAGCTTTGTTTGTAGTGATGCTTCCAAAGACCCACTTGACTTCACATTCCAGAATGTCCAGCTCTAGGTGAATGTGAGTGATCACACGTTTGTGATTATCTGGGTCGTGAAGATCTTTTTTGTATAGTTTTTCTGTGTATTCTTGCCACCTTTTCTTAATATCTTATGCTTCTTCTGTTAGGTCCATACCATATCTGTCCTTTATTGAGCCCATCTTTGTATGAAATGTTCCCTTGGTATCTCTAATTCTCTTGAAGAGATCTCTAGCCTTTCCCATTCTATTGTTTTCCTCTATTTCTTTGCATTGATAGCTGAGGAAGGCTTTCTTATCTCTCTTTGCTATTCTTTGGAACTCTGCATTCATATGGGTATATCTTTTTTTTCTCCTTTGCGTTTCACCTCTTTTCATTTCACAGCTATTTGTAAGACCTCCTCAGCAGCCATTTTGCTTTCTTGCATTTCTTTTTCTTGGGGATGTTCTTGCTCCCTGTCTCCTGTAGAATGTCATGAACCTCTGTCCATAGTTAATCAGTCACTCTGCCTATCAGATCTGTGCTCTTAAATCTATCTCTGACTTCCACTGTATAATCATAAGAGATTTGAGTTAGGTCATACCTGAATGGTCTAGTGGTTTTCCCTACTTTCTTCAATTTAAGTCTGAATTTGACAATAAGGAGTTCATGATCTAAGCCACAGTCAGCTCACGGTCTTGTTTTTGCTGACTGTATAGAGCTTCTCCATCATTGGCTGCAAAGAATATAATCATTCTGATTTCGGTGTTGGCCATCTGGTGATGTCCATGTGTAGAGTCTTCTCTTGTGTTGTTGGAGGAGGGTGTTTGCTATGACCAGTGTGTTCTCTTGGCAGAACTCTATTAGCCTTTGCCCTGCTTCATTCTGTACTCCAAGGCCAAATTTGCCTGTTACTCCAGGTGTTTCTTGACTTCCTACTTTTGCATTCCAGTCCCCTATAATGAAAAGTACATCTTTTTTGGATGTTAGTTCCAGAAGGTCTTATAGGTCTTCGTAGAACTGTTCAACTTCAGCTTCTTCTGCGTTAGTGGTCGAGGCATAGACTTGGATTACAATGATATTGAATGGCTTGCCTTGGAAATGAACAGAGATCATTCTGTCGTTTTTGAGATTGCATCCAAGTACTGCATTTCAGACTCTTTTGTTGACTATTATGGCTACTGCATTTCTTCTAAGGGATTCCTGCCCACAGTGGTAGATATAATGGTCATCTGAGTTAAATTCACCCATTCCGGTCCATCTTAATTCGCTGATTCCTAGAATGGCAATGTTCACTCTTACTATCTCTTGTCTGACCACTTCCAATTTGCCTTGGTTCATGGATCTAACATTCCAGGTTCTTATGCAATATTGCTCTTTACAGAATCAGACCTTGCTTCTATCTCCAGTCTCATCCACAACTGGGTGTTATTTTTGCTTTGGCTCCATTCCTTCATTCTTTCTGAAGTTATTTCTCCACTGATCTCCAATAGCATATTGGGCACCTACTGACCCGGGGAGTTCATCTTTCAGTGTCGTATCTTTATCTTTATGCCTTTTCATACTCTTCATGGAATTTTCAAGGCAAGAATACTGAAGTGGTTTGCCATTCCCTTCTCCAGTGACCCACATTATGTCCAACCTCTCCGCCATGACCTGTCCATCTTGGGTGGCCCCACACGGCATTGCTTAGTTCAATTGAGTTAGACAAGGCTGTGGTGCGTGTGATCAGATTGGCTAGTTGTCTGTGATTGTGGTTTCAGTCTGTCTGTCCTCTGATGCCATCTCTCAGCACCTGCCATCTTACTTGGATTTGTCTTACTTTGGACATGGGGTATATCTTCATGGCTGCTTCAGCAAAGCATAGCAGTATATTGTATTGCATTGCATATTGTGTTTCATTGTGCTTCAGTGAACACTGGGGTGCATGTATCTTTTTGAACAATCGTTTCTCCAGAGATGTGCCCAATGTGCCCAAGAGTGGGATTGCAGGATCATATGGTAGCTCTACTTTCAGTTTTATAAAGGAATTTCCATACTATTCTCCATAGTGGCTGCAGCAGTATATAGTCCCACCAGCAGTGTGAGAAGTTCCCTTTTTTCCTCACCTTCTCTAGCCTTCATTATTTGTAGATTTTTTTGATGATTGCCATTCTGACTGCTGTGAGGTGATAACTCATTGTAGTTTTGATTTTCACTTCTCTAATAATTACCAATGTTGAGTGTTTTCACATGCCTTTTGGCCCTCTGTATGTCTTCTTTGGAGAAATGTCTAAGTTTCTGCCCACTTATTGATTGAGTTGGGGTTTTTTTTGCTATTGAGTTGGATGAGCTGCTTGTATATTTTGCAAATTAAGCTCATCACATCATTTGCAAATATTTTCTCCCATTACATAGGTTGTGTTTTCATTCTGTTTATCATTGCCTTTACTGTGCAAAAACTTTCAAGTTTGATTAGGTCCTGGTTTCCTTTGGTCTGCAAAAGCTCTTAAGTTTGACTAGGTCCTGTTTATTTATTTTTGTTTTTCTTTTGCCTTGGGAGACTGATCTAAGAGAATAGTACTATGATTTATGTCAGAGAATTTTTTGACTATGTTCCAGGAATTTTATGATGTCCTGTCTTATGTTTAAGTCTTTAATCCATTTTGAATAGTGTATTGTAAGTGTATTCTCACTTTGTTGCTTTACATGTGGCTATCCCACTTCCCAAACACTACTTGCTAAAGAGACTATTTTTTTCTCCATTGTCTATTCTTTTTTTTTTTTAATTAATTTTATTTTATTTTTAAACTTTACATAATTGTATTAGTTTTGCCAAATATCAAAATGAATCCACCACAGGTACACATATGTTCCCCATCCTGAACCCTCCTCCCTCCTCCCTCCCCATACCATCCCTCTGGGTCGTCCCAGTGCACCAGCCCCAAGCATCCAGTATCGTGCATTGAACCTGGACTGGCATCTCGTTTCATACATGATATTTTACATGTTTCAATGCCATTCTTGATTCATCTGTCAAACATTCATTGACTGTAGGCACGTGGGTTTATTTCTGGGCTATCTATTCTGTTCTGTTGATCCATATGTCTGTTTTTGTGCCAGTACCACATTGTTTTTACTACTATAGCTTTGTAGTATCATCTGAAGTCTGGGAGGGTTATGCCTCTAGCTTTGCTCTTTTTCCTCAGGATATTTTTGGCAATTCTTCGTCTTTTGTGTTTCCATATAAATTTTACTATTGTTCATTTCAGTTCTGTGAAAAATGTCATGTGTAATTTGATAAGGACCACATTAAAACTACAGTGCTTTGGGTAGTATGGCCATTTTAACAATATTAGTTCTTCCAATCCAAGATCATGGAATATCTTTCCGTTTATTTGGATTATCTTCAATTTCCTCTATCAATGTTTTACAGTTCTCAGTGCAGAAGTCTTTCACCTCCTTTACAGGTTTATTCCTAGGTATTGTCTTTTTTAATGTGATTTTAAAAGGGTTTGGTTTTTTACTTTCTCTTTCTGATATTTAGTTGTTAGTGTAAAGAAATGCAACAGATTTCTGTAAATTGACATTGTATCCTGCTACATTGCTGTATTCATTTATCAGTTCTAATAGTTTTTGTATATAGTCTTTGTTGGATTTCCTGGTGGCTCAGACGGTAAAGGGTCTGCCTGCAATGCAGAAGACCTGAGTTTGATCTCTGAGTTAGGAAGATCTCCTGGAGCAGAGAATGGCAACCCACTACAATACTCTTTTTTTTTTACTTATTTTTAATTAATTTATTTTTATTTTAATTGGAGGCTAATTACTTCACAATATTGTGGTGGTTTTTGCCATACATTCACATGAATCAGCCATTGATGTAGATGTGTTCCCCATCCTGACCCTGCCTTCCACCTCCATCCCCATCCTATCACTCAGGGTCATCCCAGTACACCGGCCCTGAGCACCCTGCCTCATGTATCGAATCTGGACTGGAAATCTAATTCACATATGATAATATACATGTTTCAATGCTATTCTCTCAAATCGTTACACCCTTGGCTTCTCCCACAGAGTTCAACAGTCTGTTATTTACATCTGTGTCTCTTCGTTGTTTCGCATATAGGGTCATTATTACCATCTTTCTAAATTCCATATATATGCATTAATATACTGTATTGGTGTTTTTCTTTCTGACTTACTTCGCTCTGTATAATAAGCTCCAGTTTCATCCACCTCATTAGAACTATTCAAATGCATTCTTTTTAATAGCTGAGTAACATTCCATTGTGTGTATGTACCACAACTTTCTTGTCCATTCGTCTGCCGATGGACATCTAGGTTGCTTCCATGTCCTGGCTATTGTAAACAGTGCTGCAATGAACATTGGGGTATATGTGTATCTTTCAATTCTGGTTTCCTCAAGTGTGTATGAATAACAGTGCTATTGCTGGGTCATATGGCAGTTCTATTTCCAGTTTTTTGAGGAATCTCCACACTGTTCTCCATAGTGGCTGTACTAATCTGCATTCCCATCAACAGTGTAAGAGGGTTCCTTTTTCTCTGCACTATCTCCAGCATTTATTGTTTGTAGACCTTTTGATAGCAGCCATTCTGACTGGCGTGAGATGGTATCTCATTGTGATTTTGATTTTAATTTCTCTGATAATAAGTGATGTTGAGCATTTTTTCATGTGATTGTTAGCCATTTTTAAGTCTTCTTTGGGGAAATGTCTGTTTAGTTCTTTGGCCCATTTTTTGATTGAGTTGCTTATTTTTCTGGAATTGAGCTGCAGGAGTTGCTTGAATATTTTTTTAGATTAATTATTTGCCAGTTGCTTTATTTGCTATCATTTTCTCCCATTCTGAAGGCTGTCTTTTCACCTTGCTTATAGTTTCCTTTGTTGTGCAAAAGCTTTTAAGTTTAATTAGGTCCCATTTGTTTATTTTTGCTTTTATTTCCATTACTCTGGGAGGTTGGTCATAGGGCATCCTGCCATGATTTATGTCAGAGAGTGCTTTGCCTAGTTTTCCTCTAGACATTTTATGGTTTCTGGTCTTACATTTAGATATTTAATCCATTTTGAGTTTATTTTTGTGTATGGTGTTAGAAAGTGTTCTAGTTTCATTCTTTTACAAGTGGTTGATCAGTTTCCCCAGCACCACTTGTTAAAGAGATTGTCTTTTCTCCATTGTATATTGTTGCCTCCTTTGTCAAAGATAAGGTGTCCATAGGTGTGTGGATTTATCTCTGGGCTTTATATTTTGCTCCACTGATCTATGTTTCTGTCTTTGTGCCAGTACCATACTGTCTTGATGACTGTTGCTTTGTAATATAGCCTGAAGTCAGGTAGGTTGATTCCTCCAGTCCATTCTTCTTTCTCAAAATTGCATTGGCTATTCGAGGTTTTTTGTAGTTCCATACAAATTGTGAAATTATTTGTTCTAGTTCTCTGAAAAATACCATTAGTAGCTTCATAAGGATTGCATTGAATCTATAGATTGCTTTGGGTAGTATACTCATTTTCACTATATTGTTTCTTCCGATCCATGAACATAGTATTTTTCTCTATTTGTGTCCTCTTTGATTTTCTTCATGAGTGTTTTATAGTTTTCTATATATAGGTCTTTTGTTTCTTTAGGTAGATATATTCCTAAGAATTTTATTATTTTCATTGTAATGGTGAATGGAATTGTTTCCTTAATTTCTCTTTCTGTTTTCTCATTGTTAGTGTATAGGAATACAAGGGATTTCTTTGGGTTAATTTTACATCATGAAACTTTACTGTATTCATTGATTAGCTCTAGTAATTTTCTGGTGGAGTCTTTAGGGTTTTCTATGTATAGGATCATGCCATCTGCAAACAGTGAGAGTTTTACTTTTTCTTTTCCAATCTGTATTCCTTTTATTTCTTTTTCTGCTCTGATTGCCGTGGTTAAAACTTCCAAAACTATGTTGAATAGCAGTGATCAGACTGTGCATACTTGTCTTCTTCCTGACTTTAGCGGAAATGCTTTCAATATTTCACCATTGAGGATAATGTTTACTGTGGGTTTGTCATATATGGGTTTTATTATGTTGAGGTATGTCCCTTCTATGCCTGCTTTCTGGAGGGTTTTTTTCATAAATGGATGTATAATTCTGTCAAAGTCTTTCTCTGTATCTATTGAGATAATCATATGGTTTTATATTTCAATTGGTTAATGTGGTGTATCACATTGATTGATTTGCAAATATTGAAGAATCATTGCATCCCTGGTATAAAGCCCACTTGGTCATGATGTATGATCTTTTTAATATATTGTTGGATTCTGATTGCTAGAATTTTATTAAGGATTTTTGCATCTATGTTCATCAGTGATGTTGGCCTGCATTTTTCTTTTCTTTGTTCTCATCTTTGTCTGGCTTTGGTATTAGGGTGATGGTGGCCTCATAGAATGAATTTGGAAGTTTATCTTCCTCTACAATTTTCTGAAAGAGTTTGAGTAGGATAGGTGTTAACTCTTCTCTAAAATTTTGGTAGAATTCAGCTGTGAAGCCATCTTGTCCTGGACTTTTGTTTGTTGAAAGATTTCTGATTATGATTTCGATTTCTTTTTTTGTGATGGGTCTGTTAAGATTTTCTATTTCTTCCTGGTTCAGTTTTGGAAAGTTATACTTTTCTAAGAATTCATGCATTTCTTCCAAGTTGTCCATTTTATTGGCATATAGTTGCTGATAGTAGTCTCTTATGATCCTTTGTATTTTTGTATTGTCTGTTGTGATTTCTCCATTTTCATTATTAATTTTGTTGATTTGATTCTTCTCCTTTGCTTCTTGATGAGTGTGGCTAATAGTTTGTTTACTTTATTAATCTCCTTGAAGAACCAGCTTTTAGCTTTTTTGATTTTTGCTATGGTCACTTTTGTTTGTTTTGCATTTATTTCTGCCCTAATTTTTGTGATTTATTTTCTTCTACTAACCCTGGGGTTCTTAATTTCTTCCTTTTCTTGTTGCTTTAGGTGTAGAGTTAGGTTATTTATTTCATTTCTCTCCTGTTTCTTGAGGTAGGCTTGTATGGCTATGAACCTTCCCATTAGCATTTATAAATAGCCAATTATCAAACAACAAGTGCTCAATTTCACTAGTGATTGAGACAATATAAATTAAAACCACAATGCAATACCACTACACATTCACAAGAATTGCTAAAATGAAAAAGAAAAAAACAAGAGTTGACAAAGTTGTGAAGAATCTTGGACATTTATACATTGTGGGCATGTAAATTTGTACAAACACTTTGGCTGGAAATATCTATTAAAGCTAAGCATATGCCTGTTTTATGATCCTTCTACTGCACTTGTAGGTATATATGAAATAGAAATTTGGGCATAATTTTACCAAGAGATACCTACTAGAACGCGCCTATCAACACTATGCTGAATAGTTAAAATTCTGAAAATCTGAGTGTCCATTAAGGGTAGGATAGATAAATAAATCATAGTATATTCACACAGTGGGAGGCTACAGAGCAATGCCAATGAGTGGTCCACAATGAAACCCCAAAATATGGATTCTCACAAAGTGAATGTGAAGTATTAGTCACTAGTCATGTCTGACTCTCTGAGACTTCATAGACTATAGCCCGCTAGGATTCTCTGTCCATGGGATTCTCCAGGCAGGAATACTGGAGTGAGTTGCCATTCCCTTCTCCAGGGGATCTTCCTGACCCAGGGAATGAACCCAGGTCTCCTGAATTGCAGGTGGAATCTTTACCATCTGAGCCACCAGGGGAGCCCACAAACATAATATTAAATGGAAAAATGAAGACACAAACAAAAATTGCATGATTCCACTTATATAAAATATAAAGCTGTAAAACAACTCTATATTGGCAGTTACTTTGAAGGAGAGAGTAATGACTTGAAGGGAATGCATGGATGTGTTACTGGTTACTGGTAAAAAAAATAGTCTGTCTCCTGATGAGACTGCTAGTAAAACAACCTAGTATCATACTTGAGTCTTCCTATTTTAAAATGGCTTGGCAATGTATTGTAATTGGAAACAGCAATGTCATTCTTCTCACAGATCTTTCACATTTAATATAGATAATCACAGCAATTCCAAGTATTATATGAATTTGCACTTTGCTCTCCCTTATGAATCTAGGGTGATATTTTCAAATCCAGATTCATAATTAAAAAGTAACAAAATGTTGAGGGACCACTGACCACATATATGATTTGCAATAATGAAACTAATACAGTAAGGTGGCAGCTGATATGTCAGGTGTTGTAAATGAAAAGTTGGCCATTTCATTATGAATATAATTTTATATTTTTTATATCTATTAATTTTATTCATTCATGAAAACAGTATTATTGGTGACATTATACTCCTTGTGACAACTGATTCTTTGGAATATAAGTATTCAATTATTGAATTCCTCATGCCTTGTCTTGCTCCCATCCCTCAAATCATGTGTACCTCCCCATCCCAGTTTATCCAATCTCAGGTGGGGATGAGATCTCCCCATTCTCCATGGGGTAAATGAGAGAATTATGGCAGATTTATTTACTTAGCTTTGAGAAGATAGAGGTCTTAGAAACGCTTCTGTAGTTCATAAATTTTCATGTAGCAGACTGAATAACAGTCACCCAAAGATACTGGGTCTTAATCTTTAGAACTTCATTATCTCAACATAGTAATATTATTCTGGATTATCCAGATGGGCCCTAATCACAAGAATCTTTATAAGAGTGAGAAAAAGAAAAAAACACAACAGAAGGTCATGTAATGACAAGTAGAGATTAGAATGTTGTGGCCGCAAGACAAGGAATACCAAGGAATATCTGCACCCACAGAAGCTGGAATAGGTAAAATAAAATGGATTCTCCTCTCGAATCTGCAGAAGTGCAGCCCTGCCAACACCTTGATTTCAATTTAATGAAAATTTTTTGGACTCCAAAACTGTGAGAAAGTAAATTTCTGTTGTTTTAAGCCACCAGGTGTATGGTAATTTGTTACAGCAGCCACAGGAAATTAACATACCAATCTTCTCATACAGATCATATATATATATATATATATATATATATATATACACACACACACACACACACCCCAGGGAAGTCCTATACACACACACAAATACTTTAATTAACCTGTTAGCTGACCACAGAGATGAAAGTGTTCTATACACCACTCACCTTCCTGATTCCCAATGCCCAGCACCATGGCAGGTATACACCAACATTTCTTTGGGAGTAAATTAAGGATAAGGAATAGTATTGTGCTTTTCTCTGACACCTTTAGGAACTTTCATCACTAAACTGAAATTCACATGTTAGAAATTTAGAGACAGGAAAAAACAAAAAAACAAAAAACTATGACCTTGCTAATCCAAGTGTGGTCTGATAACCAGCAGCATTGGCATCATGTGGGAGGTTGTCAGAAACAAGTATCAGGCTCCACCCTAAATCTACTAAATCAGTGTCTGCCTTTTAAGAAGATACCTGGTGATTCCTGTACAATGAGATAATCAAGAAATATGAGCCAATTCTTTGATGAGGGATTGGGGGCAGGAGGAGAAGGGGACAACAGAGGATGAGATGCCCGGACGGCATCACTGACTCAATGGACATGAGTCTGAGTGAACTCCGAGAGTTGGTGATGGACAGGGAGGCCTGGCGTGCTGTGATTCATGGGGTCGCAAAGAGTCGGACACGACTGAGTCACTGAAATGAACTGAACAAATTACTGTTAACTTTTTAAGGTATAATGACTTTGAGTTAAAGGAGCCATTTTAGAGGTACATATTAAACATCTTTGAATAAAATTATATGATATCTGGAATTTATTTCAAATCATTCTGGAAGTGAGGATGGGTAGTAGATAGTGGTTTACAAAGGGCAAGTTTGTCCATAAAATGATAATTATATGGAAGGAAAAAGGTAAAATTGTCATTATATGCAGTGATATCATACTATATATAGAAAACACTTAAAAATCCACAGGCTTCCTTGGTGGTTTAGCCTGCCAATGCAGGAGACATGTATTTGATCCCTAGATTGGGAAAATCCTCTGCAGAAGGAATTGTCAACCCACTCCAGTATTCCTGCCTGGGAAATCCCATGAAGAGTGGAGCCTGGTGGGCTACTGTCCATGGGGCTACAAAGAGTGGGACACGACTTGGGGGCTAAACAACAACAAAGACTATAAAGAAAGAAAGCAAAGTCGCTCAGTTGTATCCGACTCTTTGAGATCCTATAGACAGTAGCCCGCCAGGCTTCACCTTCCATGGGATTTTCCAGGCAAGAATACTGGAGTGGGGGGTCGGTCCTAAGATGGCAGATGAATAGGATGGCGAGACCACTTTCTCCTCAAAAAATTCATCTAAAGAACATTTGAACGCTGAGCAAATGCCACAAAACAACTTCTGAATGCTGGCGGAGGACACCAGCACCCAGAAAGGCAGCCCATTTTCTTCAAAAGGAGGTAGGAAAAATTATAAAAGATAAAAAGAGATGGGAAATATGTGTACACCCATGGCGGATTCATATTGATGTATGGCAAAAGCAATACAATATTGTAAAGTAATTACCCTCCAATTAAAATAAATAAATTTAAATTTAAAACAAAGAGAGAAACAAAAGAGATAGGAATGGATACCTATCCTGGGGAGGGAGTCTTAAAAGAGGAGAAGTTTCCAAACACCAGGAAACCCTCTCACCAGCGCGTCTGTGGGGAGTTTTGGAATCTCAGAGGGTAACATAACCGGGAGGATAAATAAATAAATAAAACCCATAGATTATGCACCTAACAGCAACTCCCAGGGGAGAAGTAGCCCAGACACTCACGTCTACCACCAGCAAGCAGGGGCTGAACAGGGAGGCATGGGCTGCATTGCTTAGGGTAAGAACCGGGCCTGAATGCCCTGAGGGAAATCTGAGGGAGCTTACATGAGATAGGAACCCAAACCATGGAATAGCCAGAGAGAGGGGTGAAAAAAAAAAAAAAAAGAGGAAAGAGAGAGAGAACTTTCCTGTGAAAAGCTCTAAGCTAAGGCAGGTCATGTATGGATGTGAGAGTTTGGACTGTGAAGAAAGCTGAGCACTGAAGAATTGATGCTTTTGAACTGTGGTGTTACAGAAGACTCTTGAGAGTCCCTTGGACTGAAAGGAGATCCAACCAATCCGTTCTAAAGGAGATCAGTCCTGGGTGTTCATTGGAAGCACTGATGCTAAAGCTGAAACTCTAATACTTTGGCCACCTCATGCAAAGGGTTGACTAATTGGAAAAGACCCTGATGCTGAGAGGGATTGGGGGCAGGAGGAGAAGGTGATGACAGAGGATGAGATGGCTGGATGGCATCACCGACTCGATGGACATGAGTTTGGGTAAATTTTGGGAGCTGGTGATGGACAGGGCGGCCTGGCATGCTGCGATTCATGGGGTCGCAAAGAGTCGGACATGAGTGAGTGACTGAACTGACTGACTGAAGGCACTTCCAGGCCCGCTCATGGAACAAAGGACTGAGGGAATACCAGAGGAGAGTTAGATGGCTGCAGACTGGCCCATCCCCCACTGAAGACAGGGAGGCAGGAAGGTGGCAGCCAGAACCAGAAAGGGGCAAACTCGGCCCAGAGATGGCATCCCCTACCAAACTGCGAGCAGGCTTCCAGTTGCTACAAGTCTTCCTGGGGTCCTGGACGGTTGACATCTGCCAGGAGGGCCCCAGCCAGAGATTATCTCTAAAGAGCAGACACACAGCACACCTGAGACAGCGGTTCTGTTGTGCACCCAGGAAACCAAGCAGCTGGGACCAAGGAGGTGATAAGATACACCGCCCCACCTGGGGGGACTGCACTGGCCACGCACCTGGTCACCTGAGCTGCTCAGACCTGGGAAGGACACAAAACGCAAGCCCAATTCAGTGCCTTTGTGGAGTACTCGAGAACCTGAATCAGAGCTGCATAGATCTGGGAAGTGCACGCAACCCAGGTCCCACTTTAGACAGTTCCCCAGCAGAGCAATCTGGAGCCTGAGCAGCCTAGACCAGGAAAGCACACACGCCATGAGCAGGGGCAAACCCAGTGTGGCACGGACACTGAGAGCACTCCCCACACATGCCAGTGATATTTGTTTGCAGTGTTCATCCCTCCCCACAGCACAATTGAACAAGTGAGCCTAAATAAATGACCACCTTCGCCCCCTTGTGTCAGGGCAGAAGTTGTACACTGAAGAGACTTGCAAACAGAGGAAGCCGAAATAAACAAAGAAGAGGGAAGGGCTTTGGAAGTGACATGTGCAACAGATTAAAACCCTGTAGTTAGCACTGGTTATAGTGAAAGGGACCTGTAGACCTTGAGAAGAATTACAAAGTGGAACAAGGAACTATCTGAAACTGAACTGACCACACACTTCCCTCAATAGCTCCAGAGAAATTCCTAGATATATATTTACTAGTTTAATTTTTAAGTTATTACTTCTTTAATTTTCATTTTTAAAACCAATTATTACCTTGAAGAGAAGACCCTATTTTTAAAGCAAATTTTATATTTTTTAATATAACTTTTGTGTTTTTTTTTTTGTTTGTTTAATACTGTGTTTTTGAGAGTCTAACTTCTACTCTAGATTTTTAATCTTTGCTTTTTGGTATTTGTTATCAATTCTGTACCTTTAGGAATCCAATCTTCAGTACCAATTTTTACATGGGAGTGTGATTACTAGTTTGATTGCTCTTTCCCCTTTTGACTCTCCTTTTTCTCGCTGAGATCACCTCTATCTCCTTATTCCCCCTCATCTACTTAACTCTGTGAATCTCTTTAGGTGTTCCAGGCTGTGGAGAAAACTTAGGGAACTGATCACAGGCTAGATTGGTCTCTCTCCTTTTGAGTCCCTCTCCTCTCATCCTGGTAACCTCTATCTCCTTCCTCCCTCTTCTTTGCTCTATGGAACTCCATGAACCTCCCTGAATGTTCCAGACTGTGGACAGCAAATAGGGAATTGGTTACTGGCTAGACTGCTCTCTCCCCTTTTGATTTCCCGTCTTCTCCTGGTCACCTCTATCTCCCTCCTCCTTCTTCTTTTCTTCATGTAACTCTGTGAACATCTCTGGGTGTCCCACACTATGGAGAATCTTTCCACCATTAACCTAGATGTTTTATCATCGGTGCTGTATGGATGGAGAAGTGTTGAGGCTACTATAAGAATAAGACTGAAAGCCAGAGGCAAGAGGCCTGAATTCAAAACTTGAGAAAATCAGAAACTCCTGACTCCAGGGACCATTAATTGACAAAAACTCATCCAAAAGCCTCCATACATTCACTGAAACCAAGCTCCACAAAAAAGCAAACAATATTCAGAGTAAGACATGCCAAGCTAATTCCCCAACAGTGCAGGAACATAACCCTAAGCACAAAAACACACATGGCCAAAAGTCACACCAAACCCATAGACACCTTAGACACCTTAGAACTCAAGACTGGACACTTCATTGCACTCCAGAAAGAAGAGATCCAGCTCCACACACCAGAAAACCAACACAAGCTTCCCTAACCAGGAAACCTTGACAAACCACTCATCCAAACCCACCCTATGGAGGAACCTGCACAATAAGAGGAACCACAAACTTCCAGCATACAGAAAACCACCCCAAACACAGCAACCTAAACAAGGTGAAAAGGCAGGGAAATATTCAGCAGGTAAAGGAACATGATAAAAGTGTACCAAAACAAACAAAAGAGGAGGAGACAGGGAGTCTAACTGAAAAAGAGATCAGAATAATGATAGCAAAAATGATCCAAAAATTTGAAAACAAAATGGAGTTACAGATAAATAGTCTGGAAACAAGGATTGAGAAGATGCAAGAAAAGTTTAAGGATCTAGAAGAAATATAAAAGAGTCAATCAAAAATGAATAATGCAATAAATGAGATCAAAAGCACTCTTCAGGGAACCAAAAATAGAATAACTGAGGCAGAAGATAGGATAAGTGAGGTGGAAGATAGAACGGTGGAAATAAATGAAACTGAGAGGAAAAAATAAAAAAGAATTAAAAGAAATGAGGACAACCTCAGAGACGTCTGGAACAAAGTTAAACACCCCAACATTCGAATCATAGGAGTCCCAGAAGAGGAAGACAAAAAGAAAGGCCATGAGAAAATACTTGAGGAGATAATAGTTGAAAACTTCCCTAAAATATGCAAGGAAGTAGCCACCCAATTCCAAGAAACCCAGAGAGTCCCAAACAGGATAAACCCAAGGTGAAACATCCCAAGACACATATTAATCAAATTAACAAGATCAAATACAAAGAACAAATATTAAAAACAGCAAGGGAAAAACAACAAATAACCCACAAGGGGATCCCAATAAGGATAACAGCTGATCTTTCAATAGAAACTCTTCAGGCCAGAAGGGAATGGCAGGACATACTTAAAGTGATGAAAGAGAAAAACCTACAACCCAGATTACTGTAACCACCAAGAATCTTATTCAAATATGAAGGAGAAATCAAAAGCTTTACAGACAAGCAAAAGCTCAGATAATTCAGCACCACCAAACCAACTCTTCAACAAATGATAAATGATCTTCTCTAGACAGAAAACACAGAAAAGGTTTATAAACTCGAATGCAAAACAACAAAGTAATTGGCAATGAGATCATACTTATCAATAATTACCTTAAATGTAAGTGGGTTGAATGCCCCAACCGAAAGAGAAACACTGGCTGAATGGATATAAAAACAAGACCCCTAAATATGCTGTCTACAAGAGACCCACCTCAAAACAAGGGGCACATACAGACTGAAAGTGAAGGGTTGGAAAAAAAATTCATGCAAATGTAGACCAAAGAAAGCAGGAGTAGCAATACTCATATCAGATAAAATAGAGTTTGAAAGACAGGCAATGAAAAGAGACAAAGAAGGACACTACATAATAATCAAAGGATCAATCCAAGGAGAAGATAAAACAATTATAAATATATATGCACTCAACATAGGAACACCTCAATATGTAAGGCAAATGCTAACAAATATGAAAGGGGAAATTAACAATACACAATAATAGTGGGAGACTTTAATACCCACTCACACCTATGGATAAATCAACTAAACAGAAAATTAGCAAGGAAACACAAACTTTAAAAGATACGATGGGCAGGTTAGACCTAAATGATATCTATAGGACATTTCACCCTAAAACAATGAATTTCACCTTTTTTTCAAGTGCACGTGGAATTTTCTCCAGGATAGATCACATCCTCGGCCATAAATCTAGACTTGGTAAATTGAAAAAAAAAAAGTCAAATCATTCCAAGCATCTCTCTTAATCAAATGTGGTAAGAAAATGTCGACTACAGAAGAAAAAAAAAAAAACTTTAAAAAATACAAACCTATGGAGGCTGAACAATACACTTCTGAATAATAAGCAAATCACAGAAGAAATAAAAAAAGAAATCAAAATATGCATCAGTTCAGTTCGGTTCAGTCGCTCAGTCCTGTCCGACTCTTTGCGGCCCCATGAATTGCAGCACACCAAGCCTCCCTGTCCATCACCATCTCCCAGAGTTCACTCAAACTCACGTCCATCAAGTTGGTGATGCCATCCAGCCATCTCATCCTCTGTCATCCCCTTTTCCTCCTGCCTGCAATTCCTCCTAGCATCAGAGTCTTTTCCAGTGAGTCAACTCTTCACATGAGGTGGCCAAAGCACTCGAGTTTCAGCTTTAGCATCATTCCTTCGAGAGAACACCCAGGGCTAATCTTTAGAATGGACAGGTTGGATCTCCTTGCAGCCCAAGGGACTCTCAAGAGTCTTCTCCAACACCACAGTTCAAAAGCATCAATTCTTTGGTGCTCAGCTTTCTTCACAGTCCAACTCTCACATGACCACTGGAAAAACCATAGCCTTGACTAGACGGGCCTTTGTTGGCAAAGTAATGTCTCTGCTTTTTAATATGCTATCTAGGTTGGTCATATTGTTAGTCAACTCTTTTGGTCATTTTTCTATTGGGCTGTATATTATTTTGTTTATATATACTGGATGAGTCCTAGGACAGATATATACACTACAAATATCTTTTTCCACTTAGTCACTGCATTTTAATTCTCTATAGTATGAAAATGGTATGTTTTGCTAAAAGTAAGGTCATGGTAGATTTTTTTTTAAATTTTTACTGAAATATAGATTAATAAAACTTCTTTCTGCTGTATAGCAAAGTGACTTAGCTATACATATATATTTAACTTCATATTATTTTCCATTCTGGTTTATCACAGGATATGGAATATTTATCCCATGTGCAATACAGTAGGAGCTTGTTGTTTATCTGTTTTACATATAAATAGTTAGTATCTGATAATTTCTAATTCTTATTATTAATAATATATCCATCCTCCATTGTTTTCCCCTTTGGTAGCCATAAATTTGTTTTCTATATCTGTGAGTATGTTTTGTAAATAGGTTAATTTGTATCACAAAATATTATAATTCCACATGTAAGTGGTATCATATGGTATTTGTCTTTCTCTTTCTGACTTACTTCACTTAGTAACTTAGTATGATAATTTCCAAGTCCATCCATGTTGCTGCAAATAGTATTATTTTACTTTTTTATTGATGAATAGAGCCAGATATCCTGGAATGTGCAGGCAAGTGGGCCTTAGAAAGAATCACTATGAAAAAGCTAGTGGAGGTGATAGAATTCCAGTTGAGCTATTTTAAATCCTGAAAGATGATGCTGTGAAAGTGCTGTACTCAATATGCCAGCAAATTTGGAAAACTCAGCAGTGGCCACAGGACTGAAAAAGGTCAGTTTTCATTCCAATCCCAAAGAAAGACAATGCCAAAGAATGCTCAAACTACCACACAATTGCACTCATCTCACACGCTAGTACGGAGAAGGCAATGGCACCTTACTCCAGTACTCTTGCCTGAAGAATCCCATGGATGGAGGAGCCTGGTAGGCTGCAGTCCATGGGGTTGCAAAGAGTCGGACACAACTGAGTGACTTCACTTTCACTTTTCAATTTCATGCATTGGAGAAGGAAATGGCAACCCACTCCAGTGTTCTTGTCTGGAGAATCCCAGGGATGAGGGAGTCTGGTGGGCTGCCATCTATGGGGTCCAACAGAGTCAGACACGACTGAAACAACTTAGCAGCAGCAGTAGCACATACTAGTAAAGTAATGCTCAAAATTCTCCAAGCCAGGCTTCAGCAATATGTGAACAATGAACTTCCAGATGTTCAAGCTGGTTTTAGAAAAGGCAGAGGAACCAGAGGTCAAATTGCCAACATCCACTGGATCATGCAAAAAGCAAGAGAGTTACAGAAAAAAAAAATTTCTGCTTTATTGACTATGACAAAGCCTTTTACTGTGTGGATCACAATAAACTGAGGAAAATTCTGAAAGAGATGGGAATACCAGACCACCTGACCTGCGTCTTGAGAAAAATATATGCAGGTCAGGAAGCAACAGTTAGAACTGGACATGGAACACCAGACTGGTTCCAAATAAGAAAAGGAGTACGTCAAGGCTGTATACTGTCACCCTGCTTATTTAACTTATATGCAGTATATCATGAGAAACGCTGGGCTGGAAGAAGCACAAGCTGAAATCAAGATTGCCAGGAGAAATATCAATAACCTCATACGTGCAGATTACACCACCCTTATGACAGAAAGTGAAGAGGAACTAAAAAGCCTCTTGATGAAAGTGAAAGAGGACAGTGAAAAGGTTGGCTTAAAGCTCAACATTCAGAAAACGAAGATCATGGCATCTGGTCCCATCACTTCATGGGAAATAGATGGGGAAACAGTGGAAACAGTGTCAGACTTTATTTTTCTGGGCTCCAAAATCACTGCAGATGGTGACTGCAGCCATGAAATTAAAAGACGCTTACTCCTTGGAAGGAAAATTATGACCAACCTAGAAGGCATATTGAAAAGCAGAGACATTACTTTGCCAAAAAGGTCCATCTAGTCAAGGCTATGGTTTTTCCTGTGGTCATGTATGGATGTGAGAGTTGGACTGTGAAGAAGGCTGAGTGCCAAAGAACTCATGTTTTTGAGCTGTGGTGTTGGAGAAGACTCTTGAGAGTCCCTTGGACTGCAAGGAGATCCAACCATTCCATTCTGAAGGAGATCAGCCCTGGGATTTCTTTGGAAGGAATGATGCTAAAGCTGAAACTCCAGTACTTTCCTCACCTCCTGCGAAGAGTTGACTCATTGGAAAAGACTCTGATGCTGTGAGGGATTGGGGGTAGGAGGAGAAGGGGACGACAGAGCATGAGATGGCTGGATGGCATCACAGACTCGATGGATGTGAGTTTAAGTGAACTCCAGGAGTTCGTGATGGATAGGGAGACCTGGCGTTCTGCGATTCATGGGGTTGCAAAGATTCTGACACAACTGAGCGACTGAACTGAACTGAACTGAACTGAGTTCACACACACAACATCTTTTCCTGTTCATCTGTTTATGGGCATTTATGTTGCTTCCATGTCTTGTCTGCCATAAATAGTGTTATAATGAATATTGGGGTAAATGCACCTTTTCTTTCTTTTTTCGTTTTAATTAATTAATTTTATTATATTTTTGGAGTCTAATTACTTTACAATATTGTACTGGTTTTGCCATACCTTAACATGAATCCACCATGGGTGTACATGTATTCCCCATCCTGAACTCCTCTCCCACCTGAGTCATCCAATGTACAAGCCCCTACCACCCTGTATCATGAATCGAACCTGGACTGGCGATCCGTTTCACATATGATAATATACATGTTTCAATGCCATTCTCCCAAACCATTCCACCCTCGCCCTCTCCCACAGTGTACAAAAGATGCTTCTGTATCAGATCAGATCAGGTAAGTCACTCAGTCATGTCTGACTCTTTGCAACCCCATGAATCGCAGCACGCCAGGCCTCCCTGTCCATCACCAACTCCTGGAGTTCACTCAGACTCACGTCCATCGAGTCAGTAATGCCATCCAGCCATCTCATCCTCTGTCATCCCCTTATCCTCCTGCCCGCAATCCCTCCAAGCATCACAGTCTTTTCCAATGAGTCAACTCTTCGCATGAGGTGACCAAAGTACTGGAGTTTCAGCTTTAGCATCATTCCTTCCAAAGAAATCCCAGGGCTGATCTCCTTCAGAATGGACTGATTGGATCTCCTGCAGTCCAAGGGAGTCTCAACAGTCTTATTCAACACCACAGTTCAAAAGCATCAATTCTTCAGCACTCAGCCTTCTTCACAGTCCAACTCTCACATCCATATATGAGCACTGTAAAAACCATAGTCTTGACTAGACGGGCCTTTGTTGGCAAAGTAATGTCTCTGCTTGAATATGCTATCTAGGTTGGTCATAACTTTCCTTCCAAGGAGTAAGCGTCTTTTAATTTCATGGCTGCAGTCACCATCTGCAGTGATTTTGGAGCCCAGGAAAATAAAGTCTGACACTGTTTCCTCTGTTTCCCCATCTATATCCCATGAAGTGATGGGACCAGATGCCATGATCTTCGTTTTCTGAATGTTGAGCTTTAAGCCAGCTTTTTCACTCTCCACTTTCACTTTCATCAAGAGGCTTTTTACTTCCTCTTCACTTTCTGCCATGAGGGTGGTGTCATCTACATATCTGAGGTTATTGATATTTCTCCCAGCAATCTTGATTCCAGCTTGTGTTTCTTCCAGTCCAGCGTTTCTCATGATGTACTCTGCATATAAGTTAAATAAACAGGGTGACAGTATACAGCTTTGATATACTCCTTTTCCTAATTGGAACCAGTCTGTTGTTCCATGTCCAGTTCTAACTGTTGCTTCCTGACCTGCATATATTTTTCTCAAGACGCAGGTCAGGTGGTCTGGTATTCCCATCACTTTCAGAATTTTCCACAGTTTATTGTGATCCACACAGTCAAAGGCTTTGGCATAATCAATAAAGCAGAAATAGATGTTTTTCTGGCACTCTCTTGCTTTTTCCATGATCCAGTGGATGTTGGCAATTTGATGTCTGGTTCCTCTGCCTTTTCTAAAACCAGCTTGAACATCAGGAAGTTCACAGTCCACATATTGCTAAAGCCTGGCTTGGAGAATTTTGAGCATTATTTTACTAGCATGTGAGATGAGTGCTTCTGTATATGTGTGTCTATTTTGCTCTTTTGCATACAGGGTTATCATTACCATCTTTCTACTTTCCATATATATATATATATATATATATATATATATATATGTTAGTATACTGTATTGGTTTTTTCTTTCTGGCTTACTTCACTGTGTTTAATAGGCTCCAGTTTCATTCACCTCATTAGAAGTGATTCAAATGCATTTATTTTAATGGCTGAGCAAAATTCCATTGTGTATATGTACCACAGCCTTCTTATCCATTCATCTGCCAGTGGATATCTAGGTGACTTCCATGTCCTGGCTATTATAAACAGTGCTGTGATGAACATTGGGGCACACGTGTGTTTTTCAATTCTTGATTCCTTGTTTTGTATGCCCAGCAGTGGGATTGCTGGGCCATATGGCAGTTCCATTTCCAATTTTTTAAGAAATCTCTCCACTGCCCCACAGTGGCTTTACTAGTTTGAATTTCCACCAACAGTGTAATAGGGTTCCCTTTTCTCAACACACCCTCCAGTATTTATTGCTTGTAGACTTTGGATAGCAGCCATTCTGACTGGCATGAAATGGTACCTCATTGTGGTTTTGATTTGCATTTATCTAATAATGAGTGATGTTGAGCATCTTTTCATATGTTTGTTAGCCATCTGTATGTCTTCTTTGGAGAAATGTCCGTTTAGTTCTTTGGCCCATTTTTTGATTGGGTCATTTATTTTCTGGAATTGAGCTGCAGGATTTGCTTGTATATTTTTGAGATTAATTGTCAGTTGCTTCATTTGCTATTATTTTCTCCCATTCTAAGGCTGTCTTTTCACCTTGCTTAGAGTTTCCTTTGTTGTGCAGAAGCTTTTAATTTTAATTAGGTCTCATTTGTTTATTTTTGCTTTTATTTCCAATATTCTGGGAGGTGGATCATAGAGGATCCTGCTGTGATTTATGTCAGAGAGTGTTTTGCTAATTCTGTCCTCTAGGAGTTTTATGGTTTCTGGCCTTACATTTAGATGTTTAATCCATTTTGAGTTTATTTTTGTGTATATTGTTAGAAAGTGTTCTAGTTTCATTCTTTTACAAGTGGTTGACCAGTTTTCCAGCACCACTTGTTAAAGAGATTGTCTTTTCTCCATTGTATATGCTTGCCTCCTTTGTCAAGGATACGGTGTCCATAGGTGCGTGGATTTAGCTCTGGGCTTTCTATTTTGTTCCATTGATCTATATTTCTGTCTTTGTGCCATACTGTCTTGATGACTGTGGCTTTATTCTAGAGCCTGAAGTCAGGCAGTTTGATTCCTCCAGTTCCATTCTTCTTTCTCAAGATTGCTTTGGCTATTCGAGGTTTTTTGTATTTCCTTACAAATTGTGAAATTATTTATTCTAGTTCTATGAAAAATACCGTTGGTAGCTGGATAGGGATTGCATTGACTCTAGAGTTTGCTTTGGATATTCCACTCATTTTCACTATATTGATTCTTCCAATCCATGAACATGGTATATTTCGCCAGCTATTTGTGTCCTCTTTGATTTCTTTCACCAGTGTTTTATGGTTTTAAACATATAGGTTTTTTGTTTCTTTAGGTAGAATAAAAAACCACCTGATCTGCCTCTTGAGAAATTTGTATGCAGGTCAGGAAGCAACAGTTAGAACTGGACATGGAAAAACAGACTGGTGCCTAACAGGAAAAGGAGTTCATCAAGGCTGTATATTGTCACCCTGTTTATTTAACTTATATGCAGAGTACATCATGAGAAACGCTGGGCTAGAAGAAACACAAGCTGGAATCAAGATTGCCGGGAGAAATATCAATAACCTCAGATATGTAGATGACACCACCCTCATGGCAGAAAGTGAAGAGGAACTAAAAAGCCTCTTGATGAAAGTGAAAGTGGGGAGTGAAAAAGTTGGCTTAAAGCTCAACATTCAGAAAACGAAGATCATGGCATCTGGTCCCGTCACTTCATGGGAAATAGATGGGGAAACAGTGGAAACAGTGTCAGACTTTATTTTTCTGGGCTCCAAAATCACTGCAGATGGTGACTGCAGCCATGAAATTAAAAGACGCTTACTCCTTGGAAGGAAAGTTATGACGAACCTAGATAGCATATTCAAAAGCAGAGACATTACTTTGCCAACAAAGGTTCGTCCAGTCAAGGCTATGGTTTTTCCTGTGGTCATGTATGGATGTGAGAGTTGGACTGTGAAGAAGGCTGAGCGCCAAAGAATTGATGCTTTTGAACTGTGGTGTTGGAGAAGACTCTTGAGAGTCCCTTGGACTGCAAGGAGATCCAGCCAGTCCATTCTGAAGGAGATCAATCCTGGGTGTTCATTGGAAGGACTGATGTTAAAGCTGAAACTCTGGTACTTTGGCCACCTCATGCGAAGAGTTGACTCATTGGAAAAGACTCTGATCCTGGGAGGAATGGGGGGCAGGAGGAGAAGGGGACGACAGAGGATGAGATGGCTGGATGGCATCACCGACTCTATGGGCGTGAGTCTGAGTGAACTCCGGGAGTTGGTGATGGACAGGAAGGCCTGGTGTGCGCGATTCATGGGGTCACAAAGAGTCGGACACGACTGAGCAACTGATCTGATCTGATTCCTAAGTATTTTATTCTTTTCGTTGCAATGCTGAATGGAATTGTTTCCTTAATTTCTCTTTCTGTTTTCTCATTGTTAGTGTATAGGAATGCAAGGGATTTCTCATGTTGATTTTATATCCTGCAACTTTACTATATTCATTGATTAGCTCTAGTAATTTTATGGTGGAGTCTTTAGGGTTTTCTATGTAGTGGATGATGTCATCTGCAAACATTGAGAGTTTTACTTCTTCTTTTCCAGTCTGGATTCCTTCTATTTCTTTTTCTGCTCTGATTGCTGTGGCCAAAACTTCCAAAACAATGTTGAATAGTAGTGGTGAGATTGGGCACCCCTGTCTTTTTCTTGACTTTAGTGGAAATGCGTCATTCTTTCACCATTGAGGATAGTGTTTGCTATGGGTTTGTCATATATGGATTTTATTAAGTTGAGGTATGTCCCTTCTATTCCTGCTTTCCGGAGAGTTTTTATCATAAATGGATGTATAATTTTGTCAAAGGCTTTCTCTGAATCTATTGAGATAATCATATGGTTTTTATTTTTCTATTTGTTAATGTGGTGTGTTACATTGATTTGCATATATTGAAAAATCCTTGCATCCCTGGGATAAAGCCTACTTCCTCATGATGTATGATCTTTTTAATATGTTGTTGGATTCTGTTTGCTAGAATATTGTTAAGGATTTTTGCATCTATGTTCATCAGTGATATTGGCCTGTAGTTTTCTTTTTTTGTGGCATCTTTGTCAGGTTTTGGTATTAGGGTGATGGTGGCCTCATAGAATGAAATTGGAAGTTTATCTTCCTCTGCAATTTTCTGGAAGAGTTTGAGTAGGATATTTGTTAGCTCTTCTTTGAATTTTTGGAAGAATTCAGCTGTGAATCCGTCTGGACCTGAGCATTTGTTTCCTGGAAGATTTCTGATTAGAGTTTCAATTTCCATGCTTGTGATTGGTCTGTTAAGAGTTTCTGTTTCTTCCTGGTTCAATTTTGCAAAGTTGTACTTTTCTAAGAATTTGTCCATTTCTTCCATGTTGTCCATTTTATTTGTGTATAATTGCTGATAGTAGTCTCTTATGATCCTTTGTATTTCTGTGTTGTCTGTTGTGATCTCTCCATTTTTCATTTCTAATTTTATTGATTCGATTTTTCTCCCTTTGTTTCTTGATATCTGGCTAATGGTTTGTCAATTTTATTTATGCTTTCAAAGAATCAGCTTTTGGCTTTGTTGATTTTTGCTATGGTCTGTTTTGTTTCTTTTGCATTTTTTCTGCCCTAATTTTTAAGATTTCTTTCCTTCTACTAACCCTGGGGTTCTTCATTTCTTCCTTTTCTATTTGCTTTAGGTGTAGAGTTAGATTATTTATTTGACTTTCCTCTTTTTTCTTGAGGTATGCCTGTATTGCTAGGAACCTTCCCCTTAAAACTGCTTTTACAGTGTCCCACAGGTTTTGTGTTGTTGTGTATTCATTTGCATTCATTTCTTTGCATATTTTGATTTCTTTTTTATTTCTTCTGTGATTTGTTGGTTATTCACCAGCTTGTTGTTCAGCCTCCATATGTTGGAATTTTTAGTATTTTTTCTCCTGAAATTGAGATCTAATCTTACTGCACCATGGTCAGAAAGGATGCTTGGAATTATTATTATTATTTTTTTTAATTTTCCAAGGCTAGATTTATGGCCCAAGATGTGATCTATCCTGAAGAAGGTTCTGTGTGCACTTGAGATAAAGTTGAAATTCATTGTTTTGGGGGTAAAATGTCCTATAGATATCAACTAGGTCAAACTTTTCTATTTTATCATTTAAAGTTTATGTTTCCTTGTTAAGTTTCTCTTTATTTGATCTATCCATAGGTTTGAGTGTGGTATTAAAGTCTCCCACAATTATCATTTTATTGTTAATTTCCCTTTCATACTTGTTAGCATTTGTCTTACATGTTGCAGTGCTCCTATGTTGGGTGCATATATATTTATAATCGTTATATCTTCTTTTTGGATTGATCCTTTGATTATTATGTAGTGTCATTCTTTGTCTCTTTTCACATACTTTGTTTTAAAATCTATTTTATCTGATATGAGTATTGCTTCTCCTGCTTTCTTTTGGTCTCTATTTGTGTGGAATATCTTTTTCCAGCCCTTCACTTTCAGTCTGTATGCGTCCCTTGTTTCGAGGTTCGTCTCTTGTAGACAACATGTATAGGGGTCTTGTTTTTGTATCCATTAAGCCAGTCTTTGTATTTTGGTTGGGGAATTCAACCTATTTACATTTAAGGTATCTATTGATAAGTATGAGCCCATTGCCATTTACTTTATTGTTTTGGGTTTGACTTTATTCATCCTTTCTGTGTTTCTGTCTAGAGAAGATCCTTTAGCATTTGTTGGAGAGCTGGTTTGGTGGTGCAGAATTCTCTCAGCTTTTGCTTGTCTGTAAAGCTTTTGAATTCTCCTTCATATTTGAATGAGATCCTTGCTGGGTTCAGTAATCTGGGCTGTAGGTTATTTTCTTTAATTACTTTAAGTATGTCCTGCCATTCCCTCATGGCCTGAAGAGTTTCTGTTGAAAGATCAGCTGTTACCCTTATGGGAATCCCCTTGTGTGTTATCTGTTGTTTTTCCCTTGCTGCTTTTAATATTTGTTCTTTGTGTTTGATATTTGTTAATTTGATTAATATGTGTCTTGTGGTTTTTTGCCTTGGGTTTATCCTGTTTGGAACTCTCTGGGTTTCTTGGACTTGGGTGACTATTTCCTTCCCCATTTTAGGGAAGTTTTCAACTATTATCTCAAATATTTTCTTATGGCCTTTCTTTTTGTCTTCTTTTTCTGGGACTCCTATTATTTGAATGTTGGGGCATTTAACATTGTCCCAGAGGTCTCTGAGGTTGTTCTAATTTCTTTTAATTTATTTTTCTCTCTGTTTCATTTATTTCTATCATTCTATCTTCTACCTCACAAATCCTATCTTCTGCCTCTGTTATTCTACTGTTGGTTCCCTCCAGAGTGTTTTTGATCTCATTTATTGCATTATTCATTATATACTGACTCTTTTTTATTTCTTCTAGATCCTTGTTAAACCTTTCATGCATCTTCTCGATCCTTGTCTCCAGGCTATTTATCTGTAACTCCATTTTGTTTTCAAGATTTTGGATCATTTTCACTATCATTATTCGGAATTCTATATCAGTAGATTCCCTATCTCTTCCTCTTTGGTTTGGTTTGGTGGGCATTTATCCTGTTCCTTTACCTGTTGGGTAATTCTTTGCCTCTTCATCTTGTTTATATTGATGTGTTTGGGGTGGCCTTTCTGTATTCTGGCAGTTTGTGAAGTTCTCTTTATTGTGGAGTTTCCTCACTCTGGATCAGATTGGACGGGTGGCTTGTCAAGATTTCCTGCTTAGAAAAGCTTGTATCGGTGTTCTGGTGGGTGGAGCTGGATTTCTTCTCTCTGGAGTGCACTGAAGTGTCCAATAATGAGTTTTGAGATGTCAGTGTGTTTGGTGTGACTTTGGGCAGCCTGTATATTGAAACTCAGGACTATGTTTCTGTGTTGGTAGAGAATTTGCGTGGTATGTCTTGCTCTGGAGCTTTCTGGCCCTTGAGTGGTGCTTGGTTTCAGTTTAGGTATGAAGGCGTTTGATGAGCTCCTATTGATTAATGTTCCTTGGAGTCAGGAGTTCTCTGGTATTCTCAGGATTTGGACTTAAGCCTCCTGCCTCTGGTTTTTATTCGTATTATTACAGTAGCCTGAAGACTTCTTCATCTATACAGCACTGATGATAAAACATCTAGATTAATGATGAAAAGTTTCTCCAAAGTGAGGGACACCCGCAGAGGTACACAGAGTTACATGGAGAAGAGAAGCGGGAGGAGGGAGATAGAAGTGACCAGGAGGAGAAGAGGGGGAATCGAAAGGGGAAAGAGCAAGATAACAAGTAATCACTTCCCTATGTGCTCTCCACAGTCTGGATCCCTCAGAGATGTTCAAGGAGTTACACAGAGAAGAGAAGAGGGAGGAAGGAGACAGAGGTGACCAGGAGGATAAAAGGAGGAATCAGAAGGAGAGAGACAGATCCGGCCAGTAATCAGTTCCCTAATTGTTCTCCATAGCCCAGAACACACAAAGAGATTCACAGATATGGGTAGAGAAGAGAATGGGGAAGGAGCAGATAGAGGCAACCTTGTGGAGAAAAGGAGAGTCCAAAGGGGGCGAGAGCAATCCAGCCAGTAATCTCACTCCCAGGTAAGAATGAGTACTGAAGATTGCGTTCTTAAAGGTATAAAATTGATAACAAATACCAAAATGCAAAAATTAAAAATCTAGAGTAGAGGTTAGAGTCTCAAAAATACAATATTAAAGAAAAAAACCAAAGTCACAAAAATTATATATATATATATATATATATATATATATATATAACCCTAACCTCTAACCCTAACCCTAACCCTAACATATATATATATATATATATATATATATATATATATATATATATGAAATTTGCTTTAAAAATAGGTCTTTTTCCCAAAGTAATAGTAGGTTATAAAAATGAAAATTAAAGGAGTAATAGAGGACTTAAAAAAATTAAAAAATCATAATAGTAAAAATATATCTAGGACTTTCCCCAGTGTTGTTGTGGACAATGTGGGGTCAGTTCATTTTCAGATAATTATTTGATCCAGCTTACACTTCTTAAGATATATAGGCCCATTCCTATGTAGTCGATGCTATCTGCAGTGTTTAGTCTATTGCACCTGTCACTTCCAAAACGGTTCCCTCTGCTTATTTTATCTTCTTCTGTTTGCTGGCCTCTTCAGTGTATAATTTCCACCCTGACACAACGGGGGAGTGGTGGTCACTCTTTTTAGGCTCACTTGTTCAGTCGTGCTGTGGGAAGGGAGGAACACTGCAAACAAATATCACTGGCATCTGTAGGGAGTGCTCCCAGTGTTTCGGCCACACTGGATTTGCCCCTGCTCATGGCGTGTGTGCTTTCCCAGTCTACACTGCTCAGGCTCTAGGTTGGTCTGCCGGGAACTCTCTGAGGCAGGCCCTGCATTTCATTCACTTCCCAGGTGTAAGCCACTCAGGTTCAGGTTCTCGGGTACTCCGCAAAGGCGCAAACTTGTCTGGGCCTGCGTTTTGTGCCCTTCGCCAGTCTGAGCAGCTCAGGTGAACAGGTGCTTGGTGAGCTCAGTCACCCCTAGTTGGGGTTGTGACTTATCGCCTCCCCTGTCCCTGCCGCTCTGTTTTCTGGGTATACAACTTGCGTGCCTTCTCAGGTGTGCCATGTGTCTCTTCTGGGGAGCTAGTCTCTGGCTGCAACCCTCCCTGAGAATGTCGACTATCCAGAATCCCAAGGATTCTTGGTTAGCAATGAAGCCTGCTTGCAGTTTGGTAGATGATGCCTCTCTGGGGCCGTGATTGTCCCCTTCCAGCGCTGGCTCCCTCACTGGATGTGCCGGTCTACAGCCAGCTAGCTCTGCTAAGTCCTTTGTTGTGTGAGCGGGCCTGGCAGTGTCTTAGGTTAGGGCTTTGCATAGGATAGCTATCCCATAGTCTGGGTTGCTATCTCTAGTTACTTCCCTCAGATTGCCCTTGGGGCATTCAGGCCCGGTCCTTACCCAAAGCAATGCAGCCTCCGCCTCCCTGTCCAGCCCCCGCTTGCTAGTGGCGGATGCAAGTGTCTGCGCTTCTTCCCTACTGGGAGTTGCCTTTAGGCATGTAGTCTGTGGGGTTTAATTATTTATTTATTTTTCCTCCAGGTTATGTTGCCCTTTGAGGTTCCAAGACTTGCCACAGATTCGCCGGTGAGAGTGCTTCTTAGTATTTGGAAACTTCTCTCTTTTTTAATACTCCCTTCCCAGGACGGAGCTACATCCCTACCTCTTTTATCATTTATGTTTTTTCCTACTTCCTTTCGAAGACAATGGGCTGCCTTTCTGGGTGCCTGATGTCCTCTGCCAGTATTCAGAAGCTGTTTTTTGGAATTTGCTCAGAGTTCAAATGTTCTTTTGATGAATTTGTGGGGGATAAAGTGGTCTCCCCATCCTATTCCTCCACCATACTAAATGCACCTTTTCAAATTATTATTTTCTCCAGATTTATGTCCAGGAGTGAAATTGCTGGATCATATGGTAGCTTGATTGTTAATTTTATGAAGAGCCCCCATACCATTCTCCATAGTAGCTGTACCAATTTACATTCTCACCAACAGTGTAAGGGGATTCTCTTTTCTCAAAGCCCTCTTCAGCATTTTTTATCTATAGACTTGTTAATGATGGCCATTCAAACAAGTTTGCGATGATACCTTGTTGTAATTTTGATTTGCATTTCTCTAATAATTAGTGATGCTGAGCATCTTTACATGTGCCTACTGGACACACGTGTGTCTTCTTTGGAGAAATGTTTATTTGGATCTTCTGCCCATTTTTGGGGGGGAGGGGTTTCTTTTTGTCCTTGTTTGGTTCTGTGAAGTGTTCATATATTGGAAATTAAGCCCTTGTCAGTCACATCATTTGCAAATATGTTGTACCCTAATAGTAGGCGATTAATAAATGTTTTGAAGGAACAAATTAAAGCTGGAAATTTCCATGCAGATAATCTAATTCAACTGGTTTATTTTAATAATGCATTAATTAAGGTCAAAAGGTGAAGTGACTTGACCATTATCACACAACTAGTAAGTGCCAGAATTATGACACAGTTCTAAAGTGTCTTGACTGGTATTTCAGTGTTCTTCCTCTTGCTCCAAGTTCTGGATCTCTATTTTCAAAATAGAGGCCATTTACTTCTTTGTAAAATCCTGCTAAGCTCCACTGCTTTCAAAAGAATCACAGGCACAAGGCATTTTTGGTGATAAAAACTGTCACTTAGGTACATGGCATGACAGCTAAACAAACTGCATGAAATGATAGACTTATCATTTTGTTTTAAAACAAAAGGTTTTGCTTACCTTTTGTTTTATCTATAGAATCATATTGTAAGAGCTGAGTAAACCTAATATCTTCCTGCAAAGTGAAAGTGGCAGACTTTGAAATATATTTGAATGCTTTTCATTGTGAGATCAAACTGAAATTTTTATTTTTTTTTTCATGTGTTTGTTTGACATTGTGGCTAGGTATACTGTATACTGTCCTCATGTCAATGTATACTGTCCTCATCTGCTTTAGTACTCTTCCTTGCTCTCCTCCCCAAGCAAAAATCTGCCCAGTGCTCTTGTCTAGACAGGTACATCCAGACTGCTAGTTAAGCCTAATTTAAGATAGCTTATATACTAACAGCTATTTCCTACTTTTCTATTTTGTAGTTTGACCAAACACAAACCTTCATCAGGGAAATCAAATGGAAACACATTTGGAAAGGATTAACTTTGATAAGTGGTCTAAAATTTAACAAATATTTTACTCCATAGATTTATTTTCTAATGTATTATTTCTTGTGCTACCTTCTGTGCTCATGGCCTACATTATTCTGCACTACATTCCAGATCTGTAATGAAATATCAGAGAAAAAAAGTATTGGTTAAGACAAAAGAGGAATAAAGCAGTATAGCAAGAAGGCACACATTTAACTCAAAAGAATTCAGTTTTCATTGATTTCCAATTTATTATAGAGTGACAAAAGATCAGAAGCTTACCTTTTGTTTTTATCATAGACTTTAATAGATTAAATAACATTATCTCACTATTGAAATTCCTAAACGTTAAAAGTATACTTTTTGGACTTTCAGAATTGAATTAGCTAAGGTAGTGATTTCTATATAAGTAAACTCACATTTATCTTCAAAGCCTTGCTGTGTTAAAGTTTAATTCCTTATAGAATATACATCACATAATTGTGCAAAATAAGCTAACCTAGCTTCTAAAGTCATTGTGCTTGAATTTCTTATTATCCTCTCTACTGTTTATAAGTGAAGTAAACTTTCTATTGGGGCACTAGTAATTCTGCTGCTCATTTCCTTATAGGTAGTGCTGCACACTACCTATAATGTGGAGCTGAAACTAGACATGGTATTTTTAAAATTTTCGACCATTTCAACCATTTGCAAAAGTAGAGTGTAATATAATGAAGTATGTGTACACCTTGAAAGTGAAAAATCACTCAGTCATGTCCGACTCTTTGTGACCCCATGGACTATGCAGAACATGGAATTCTCTAGGCCAGAATACTAGAGTGAATAGCCTTTCCCTTCTCCAGGGGATCTTCCCAACCCAGGGATTGAAATCAGGTCTCCCATATTACAGGCAGATTCTTTACCAACTGAACTACTAGGGAAGCCCATGTACACCTTACCCAGATCCAATCATTTATTATTAAGTTTAGCCAATCATATGTCACCTGAATTCCACTCTTCCCCTCCTTGGATTATTTTGAAGCAAATCTCAACCATCATACCAATTTTTCCACAAATTTTTCCAATATGCATTGTTTCATAAAGGGACTCTTTTTGTAAATAAAAACTAGTCGATACCATTATCACAGCTGAACCAAAAGCAGTAAATTACTTGTTATCAGATAGGCAATTGATCCATGTTTTGTCAGAACTCTCTCCCACAACCCGTCCATCTTGATTGGCCCTGCATGGCATGGCTCATACTTTCATTGAGTACACAAGGCTGTGTGATCCATGTGGTAATGTTGGTTAGTTTTATATAATTCTGGTTTTTGTTCTGGAGGCTCTGAGATTTAGTTCTTGTTTCTTCTGTCTGCTCTATGATGGATGAAGATAAGAGACTTGTGTAAGCTTCTTATGGGAGGGACTGGCTGTTGGGAAAACTGGGTCTGCTCTGGTGGGGAGGGTCAAGCTCAGTAAATCTTTAATCCAATTTTCTGCAGATGAGTAGGGCTGCACTCCTTCCCTGTTAGTTGATGGGCCTGAGGTAACCAGTCCTGGCTTCCACAGGCTTTATGGTAGGGCTACTGGTGACTTTCAAAGGGATTGATCTCAACACATGCCTCCCAGGACTGCTGCTGCCAGAGTCCCTATCCATAAAGCAGGCCACTGCTAACCCACCCCTCTGCCAGAGACCCTCAAACATTCAGGCAGGTCGGGCTCAGTCTTTTGTGAGGTAAATTCTCCTTTCCCTGGGTCTTGATGTGTATAAGGTTTTGTTTATGCCCTCCAAGAATCTGTTTCCCTCAGTCCTATGGAGGTTCTGTAATCAAATTCCACTGTCCTTCAAAGTCAAATTACCTGGGGATTCCCAGTCCCTGTGCTGTATTCCTAGGTTGGGAAGTCTGATGTGGGGCTTAGAACCTACTCAACAGTGTAAGAACTTATTTGGTATTATTGTCCTCCAGTTTGTGGGTCACATATGCAATGGGTATGGGATTTGATTTTACCGTGATTGTCCCCCTCCTACTGTCTCCTTGCAGCTTTTCCTTTGTCCTTGAACATGGGGTGTCTTTTTATGGTGGGTTCCAATATCGTCCTGTTGATGGGTGTTGACCAGCTAGTTGTGGTTTTGGTGTTCTAACAGGAGAATGTGAACACAAATTCAATTAGAGATACCAAGGGAATATTTCATGCAAATATGGGCACAATAAAAGGCAGACATGGCAAGGACCTAACAGAAGCAGAAGAGATTAAGAAAAAGTGGCAAGAATACACAGAATAACTATACAAAAAGTCTTAAAGACACAGATAACCACAATGTTGTGGTCACTTACCTAGAGCCAGATACCCTGGAGTGTGAAGTCAAGTGGGTCGTAGGAAGCATTTCTATGAACACAGCTAGTGAAGATGATGAAATTCCAGCTGAATTATTTCAAATCCTAAAAGATAATGCTGTTAAAGGGCTGCACTCAATATGCCAGCAAATTTGGAAAACTCAGCAATGGCCACAGGACTGGAAAATGTTAGTTTTCATTTCAATCCCAAAGAAAGGCAATGCCAATGAATGTTCAAACTTCTGTACAATTGTGCTCATTGTACATGCTAGCAAATTAATGCTCATAATCCTTCAAGCTAGGCTTCAATAGTATGTGAATTGAGAAATTCCAGATGTACAAGCTAGATTTAGAAAAGGCTGTGGGACCAGAGATCAAATTGCCAAGGTCCATTGCATCATAGAAAATGCAAGGGAATAAAAAAAATCTACTTCTGCTTCATTAACTACACTAAAGCCTTTGACTGTGTGGATGACAACAAACTGGAAAATTCTTAAAGAGACTAGAGTATCAGATCACCTTACCTTAGAAACCTATATGCATGACAAGAAGCAACAGTTAGAACAGGACATGGAATGACTGACTGGTTCAAAATTGGGAAAGAAGTTTGTCAAGGCTGTATATTGTCACCCTGCTTATTTACCTTATTATACAGAGTACATCATGTGAAATGCTAGGCTTGATGAATCACAAGCTGAAATCAAGTTTACCAGGAGAAATATCAATAATGTCAGATGTGCAGATGACATCACCGTAATGGCAGAAAAAAGGGCCTCTTGATGAGGGTGAAAGAGGAGAGCAAAAAACCTGGCTTAAAACTCAAATTCAAAAAACTAAGATCATGGTATCCAGTCCCATTATTTCATGGCCAGTACATGGGGAAAAAGTGGAAACAGTGACAGATTTAATTTTCTTTGGCTCCAAAATCACTGCAGATGGTGACTGCAGTCATGAGATTAAAAGACGTTTGCTTCTTAGAAGAAAATCTATGACAAGCCTAGACAGCATATTAAAAGTCAGAGACATCACTTTGCTGACAAACGTCCTTATAGTCAGAGCTATGTTTTTTCCAGTAGTCATGTACAGATGTGAGAGTTGGACCATAAAACAGGCTGAGAGCCAAAGAACTGATGCTTTCAAATTCTAGTACTGAGAAGACTCTTGAGAGTCTCTTGGATAGCAAAGATTTAAACCCAGTCAATCTCAAAGGAAATCAATCCTGAATATTCACTGGAAGGACTGATGCTGAAACTGAAGTTCCAATGCTTTGGCCACCTGATGCAAAGAGCTAAGTCACTCAAAATGATCCTGATACTGGGAAAGATTTAGGGCAGGAGGAGAAGAGGGTGACAGAGGATAAGATGGTTGGATGGCATCACTGACTCAATGGGCATGAGTTTGAGCAGACTTTATAAGATAATGATGGACAGGGAAGCCTGGCATGCTGCAGTCCATAGGGTTGTAAAGCATCAGACACAACTTAGCACACATACACACTTAAATGTCTTTTATTCTGCAAAATTCCCTTTCCACCATTTTTCCCCCTTGTTGTGTACTTTTTGAAGAAATCAGTTTATTTATTTATTTTTTTTTTAGTCTCATAGAACTCCTTACATCCTGCATTTTACTGACTTCAGCTCTCTAGTATTTGAAATGGAGAAGGAAATGGCAAACTACTCCAGTATTCTTGCCTGGAGAATCCTGTGGATGGAGGAGCCTGGTGGGCTGCTGTCCATGGGGTCGCACAGAGTCGGATACGACTGAAGCGACTTAGCAGCAGCAGCAGCAGTATTTGAAAAACAAAACAAACTTGTTTCTTTATCCCCTCTAATGCCTAAATCAAGAGTTTAATCTAGAAGCTGAATCACATTCAGGATTATTTAGCTTTGTTTGTTTGTTAACACAACTTAATGGGGGATATTTTAAACTTCCCATTGTATCACATTGGAAAGTGTATAATATCTTATTTCACCTTTAGTCATGTTAGGATTCATCATTAAAGTCAGGTATTGCTTGTTGATCACTAAATTATAAGATTTCTCTCAGCTTTCCATTATATTATTAAGAAACTCAAATTGGTAATATTCTGAGTTTATAATAACTTCATTTATTAATTGGGATTATTTCAAAAATGTTTTAAGAAATTCTTTTGATTTGAAATTTTCCTATCAATTATATGGTTACTTGATATAAAATTTATCAAACAAAGCTCTGGTAAATGCTTGATTTCTCTTTTCTCCCTATTTTTTATAATAATGAATTAGTTGTGGTTTTTTTTTTTTTTTTTTTTTTGCATCATTGAAAGATGATCAATTAGTTTTTAAAAGGCAATTATTTTAAAACCTCATATTTTTACCTACATAATTATCGTTTCCTTTTTTTTTTTTTTTCCATTCCTCTATGTAGATGTAGTTTCTCTCTGGTATTACTTGCCTTCTATTTGAAGGATTTCCTTTATCACTTCTTGTAGTATTATATCTGCCAGTAATACATTTTTTTCAGTTTTTCTGTGTCTGAAAATGTCTTTATTTGACCTTAACTTTTGAAAACTATTTTCACTGGATGCAGAATAGTAGGTTGACCTTTTTTTTCCTTTCAGTACTTTAAAGATGTTGCTCCAGTGTCTTCTCACTTGTATTATGTGCAATGAAAAATCTACTTTGGCCCTCATTTTTGTTCCTCTGTGCATATGTGTCTCTTTTTCCCTTTGGCTTTTTTAAAAGGATATTTTTTTCATCATGTATATGAATAATGTGTTTATGATGTGTCATTCTTCCTATTTATTGTATTTGTATTTCAATGAGACTCTGCATCTACTGATTTGCAGTTTTCATCTAATCCAAATTATCCTTCAAATAGTTATTTCTGTCTTCCACCCCTTTCTTTGGTGACTCCAATGTGTGAAGTTGTCCCATAGCTCACTGATACTTCTTTTCTTCTTTTCTCTTTGTTTTATTTCAGATAGTTTGCATTGCTATGCCTTCAAATTCTCTCATGTTTTCTTTTACAGTATCTGATCTATTGTGAAACCCATCTAGTGTAATTTTTATCTGACATTGTAGTCTTTCACTTTAGATATTTGTTTTCGGTCTTTTTACATCTGCTTTGTTTTTACTAACTTCAGTATATAGTATAGAATACAGTTATAACTCCTTATTTTCATGCCCTTTTCTTCTAAGATGTGGGTCAGCTTTTGGTCAGTTTCAAGTGATTAATTTTTATCCTCATTATGGGTCATATATTTTTGCTTCTTGCATGGTTGGTAATTTTTGATTGAATGCCAAACATTTTGAAGTTTACCCTGTTACGTGCTAGATTTTAATTTTATTTATTTATTTACTTAGTATTCTTACAAGTATTCTTCAACTTTGTCTGGAACACAGTTAATTTACTTGGGAATAGTTTGATCCTCTCATGTTTTGCTTTTGCAATTTGTTAGGTCAGGCCAGAGTAGTGATTGCATGCATGTTGTGTCATTTCAGTCATGTCCAACTCTTTGCAACCCTATGGACTATAGCCACCATGCTCCTCTATCCATGGGATTCACCAGGCAAGAATACTGGAGTGGTTACCAAAACTTCCTCCAGGGGATTGTCCCAACCTAGGGATTGAATTCGAGTCTCTTATGTCTCCTACATTGACAGACAGGTTCTTTATCACTAGCGCCACCTGGGAAGCTCAGAGTAGTGCTTAGTCTAGGCTAATTACTCCTCACTACTATGGCAAGTCCCATCTAATACTCTACCCCATGCATTTAAATCTTGAGGCTTTTGCAATCTAGCTAGTAGGAATTGATGCTTTTGAACTGTGGTGTTGGAGAAGCCTCTTGAGAGTTCCTTTGACTACAAGTAGATTAAACCAGTCAATCCTAAAGGAAATCAGTCCTAAACATTCATTGAAAGGACTGATGCTGAAGCTGAAGCTCCAACACTTTGGCCACCTGATGCAAAGAACTGACTCACTGGAAAATACTCTGATGCTGGGAGATTGAAGGCAAGAGGAGAAGGGGACAACAGAAGATGAAATGGTTAGATGGCATCACCAACTCAGTGGACATGAGTTTGAGTAAGCTCCAGGAGTTGGTTATGGACAGGGAAACCTGGCATGCTGCAGTTCACAGGGTCACAAAGAGTCGGACACAACTGAGCAACTGAAATCAACTGAACTAGTAGAAACAGCAATGGTTTTCCATCATGTTTGAAAGTTGGACAGTGTTTCCTCTAGTCAGGTAGTACTTCCCTGGACTTTGGTAATTTTAGGGGCATGCATGATGAGTATAAATCTAGATACTCAAGAGAGGGGGTCCCTACATATGTATGTAGTTCTTTGTGAAGCTCTCTCCTCTCCTGTATTTTATACTCTAGAATTTAGACATTTTGGTGGAAATTATCCATCCTAGTGTCCCAGTTTCAGGAAGGCCACTGGGATCTGCTGAGTTCTACTTTACTGCACATAACTTGGAAACTCATTGAAGGTAGTAAGCTTGGACATTTGTAAGGATCACTGTTTTCTGTCTTTCAGTGATCACTACCCTTCCCTGATATCCAGTCTTTTCTTTTTGTTATTTCAGTTCAGTTCAGTTGCTCAGTCATGTTCGACTCTTTGTGACCCCATGAATTGCAGCACGCCAGGCCTTCCTGTCCATCACCAACTCCCAGAGTCCACCCAAACCCATGTCCACTGAGTTCGTGATGCCATCCAACCATCTCGTCCCCTGTCATCCCCTTCTCCTCCTGCCCCCAATCTTTCCCAGCATCAGGGTCTTCTCAAATAAGTCAGCTCTTCACATCAGGTGGTCAAAGTATTAGAGTTTCAGCTTTAGCATCAGTCCTTCCAATGAACATCCAGGACTGATCTCCTTTAGGATGGACTGGCTGGATCTCCTTGCAGTCCAAGGGACTCTCAAGAGTCTTCTCCAACACCACAGTTCAAAAGCATCAATTCTTCTTCTCTCAGCTTTCTTTACAGTCCAACTCTCACATCAATACATGACCACTGGAAAAACCATAACCTTGACTAGACAGACCTTGGTTTACAAAGTAATGTCTCTGCTTTTCAATATGCCATCTATGTTGGTCATAACTTTCCTTCCAAGGAGTAAGCATCTTTTAATTTCATGGCTACAATCACCATCTGCAGTGATTTTGGAATCCAGAAAATAAAGTCAGCCACTGTTTCCCCATCTATTTGCCATGAAGTTATGGGACCAGATGCTATGACCTTAGTTTTCTGAATGTTGAGCTTTAAGCCAACTTTTTGACTCTCCTCTTTCACTTTCATCCAGAGGCTCTTTGGTTCTTCTTCACTTTCTTCCATAAGGGTGGTGTCATCTGCATATCTGAGTTTATTGATATTTCTCCCAGCAATCTTGATTCCAGCTTGTGCTTCCTCCAGCCCAGCGTTGTTTCTGGCAGGAGGATAAATCCATTCCTTAATCTTTGTTAGAATATAAAGTCTGCTTAATGAAAGCTTTATAATTATGAAATCATTGATTTAAACATATTCAATGTGTATTAATTTAAGATGAAAAGTGTTAATGGTCAACTTGTCCAATTTTGGTTAGTGAGAACCCCTTCAAAGATGCTTTTGAAAGACCCTAGGAGTCCTTTGTGTTTTCCTTGCTTTTTTGTCAATATGATGTTTCAGACTCATTTTTGTATTTTTTTTTTTTTTTTTGCATTAAATCACTAATTTCTCAAAGGACCCGTGAGTGCTCTTTTGAGGAAGAGAAAGGAAGGAATGACCCAGGCCTGGGATACTGAGAATGCCCCAAGGAGAACATATTAAAGGCTGAAGATTGTTAAAGACTAATTGGAATATTCCCAGAGGATAATCAGTATTTCAATAAGCAAACCTCAGACATATGATGTTTTTTTGGATTCCTCTCACTGTCTTCTCCCCACTGCCCTCACCACACTCACATTCACTCATTCACATGAAAAGACAAAGTAAATCTTTCATATTGGTTGCTCTGGAACACTGGGAGCAATTGAAATTAATATCAAATATGGGCAAATCTGAGATTAAATGACCATTTAATTTTCATTTCATAGAAGAGACTCCTAGTTACTTCTTCCATCTTCAGTTTTCTAATATAAGTGCTGTCAGAAAATTCCATAAAAGATACAAAGCTCAAAGTAGATTAACATTCTGAGGCTCTAACTTAATTTCTCAAAGTTTAATACTATGGAAAAAGAGAACATGCAGGAGTGAAATCCATGGATGAATAATTCAAATTCTTATTTTCTTTATTTTTATTTTTTAACTTTATTTATTTTAATTGTAAGCTAATTACTTTACAATATTGTAGTGGGTTGTGCCATACATTGACATGAATAAGCCATGGGTTTAGATGTGTTCCCCATCCTGAACCCCCCTCCCACTTCCCATCCATCTGGGTCATTCCCGTGCACCAGCCCTGAGCACCCTGCGTCATGCATCAAACCTGGACTGGCGATCTGTTTCACGTATGATAATATACAGGTTTCAATGCTATTCTCTCAGATCATCCCACCCTTGCCTTCTCCCACAGAGTCCAAAAGACTGTTCTGTACATCTGTGTCTCTTTTGCTGTCTCACATACAGGGTTATCATTGCCATCTTTCTAAATTCCATATATATGTGTTGGAATACTGTATTGGTGTTTTTCTCTCTGGCTTACTTCACTCTGTATAATAGGTTCCAGTTTCATCCACCTCATTAGAACTGATTCAAATGTATTCTTTTTAATGACTAATACTCCATTGTGTATATGTACCACAGCTTTCTTATCTATTCATCTGCTGATGGACATCTAGGTTGCTTCCATGACCTGGCTATTATAAATAGTGCTGCAATGAATATTGGGGTACCCGTGTCTCTTTCAATTCTGGTTTCCTCGGTGTGTATGCCCAGCAGTGGGATTGCTGGGTCATATGACAGTTCTATTTCCAGTTTTTTTAAGGAATCTCCACACTGTTCTCCATAGTGGCTGTATTAGTTTGCATTCCCACCAACAGTGTAAGAGGGTTCCCTTTTCTCCACACCCTCTCCAGCATTTATTGTTTGTAGATTTTTGGATAGCAGCCATTCTGACTGGCATGAGATGGTACCTCATTGTGGTTTTGATGTGCATTTCTCTGATAATGAGTGATGTTGAGCATCTTTTCATGTGTTTGTTAGCCATCTGTATGTCTTCTTTGGAAAAATGTCTATTTAGTTCTTTGGCCCATTTTTTGATTGGGTCACTTATTTTCTGGAATTGAGCTGCAGGAGTGGCTTGTATATTTTTGAGATTAATTCTTTGTCCGTTGCTTCATTTGCTATTATTTTCTCCCATTCTGAAAGCTGTTTTTTCACTGTGCTTATAGTTTCCTTCATTGTGCCAAAGCTTTTAAGTTTAATTAGGTCCCATTTTTTTAATTTTTGCTTTTATTTCCATTACTCTGGAGGTGGGTCATAAAGAATCCTGCTGTGATTTATATCAGAAAGTGTTTTGCCTATGTTTTCCTCTAGAAATTTTATATTTTCAGGTCTTACATTTAGATCTTTAATCCATTTTGGGTTTATTTTTGTGTATGGTGTTAGAAAGTGTTCTAGTTTCATTTTTTTTAAACAAGTGGTTGACCAGTTTTCTCAGCACCACTTGTTCAAACTCTTATTTTTAAATACTATTTTCAACTTATATATTCAGCAAAAGTTATCAAAGTCAGTAAAAAAAACCTGACATCTCATTTTTTTAAATTTTCTTCTCCTAGGCTTATTATTTTAGAGTACTTTAGAAGGTAAAAAAGCAAGTGAAGCAAGAAAATAGCGCTGCTTTTTGTACAAAAAAGGTGATCATTTAATCATTGATAATTAGCGAGTCATGCGGCCAATTTGATAACACATTAACAGGTTTCCTCATGTGGGTTTCTAGTCATTATGCCTCATCTTACATTTGGAAGATTATTGGTGTCATTACAGATATCTTTTGGAACTGAAAAAGCAGTTATGACTGTTTAGTACTGAGATATTACTAATGTCCAATTTATACACATTATAAATCATAAAGCAATAATTAACTTTAATGTCTTTCTCATGTTCTAATATTGAATTAGTCCATTATCCATCTCATCTGTATTATGTAGTATTTAAAACAATTGATCTTTATTAGTCCAACATTGTAAATCAACTATATTGCAATATATTTTTTTTTTTACAAAAGCCAAAATAAAACAATTGATCTTTAGAAGATAGATCCAAAGTCCTCCCATCATACTTCTCATTAAATACTAGGGGTAAAAGTTTATAACCAATGAAGGATAGTCTGTAAACTAGATTGTAGCTTATGTTCACCCATATTTAGGCAGTCCTGATAAAAGCAATATTAATTCAGAATTACAATTAGGATTTTAAATCAACATGAGAGTTCTTTGAGAATAATCCAGTAGTTCTAGTATGAATAAAATTATAACCATATTTTACACAAGAATATATTCAATGTAAAATTATAGGAAATAAAAAAGCAATAATAAAATATTAAGTTAAAATTACACAAAAAGCCTCTACCACAAGATGACTACTGCCTGCATATTGGAGAACATTTTTCCATACATTTCTCATGGAAATACAATCAGGTGTTTTGTTTTTCAAAAATGGCATCCTGTTCATATTGTTCTGAAATGGTTTTGGTCTTTTAGTTAAAAAATAGAAGTCATTTGCGCCCATGATTAAAAATTCCAATGGTACAGTAAGATAGAAAATGAAAATTAGAAGTCAACCTAGGCTTACTCTGCAGACATAGCCATTAATATTTTAAACATATTTTAAAATATTATATACATATATATATATATCAGCATATACACCCACATACATGCATACATTATTCACAAGAATGGGATAATGGCAACCCTACTCTTATGTACTATCCTTTTATAATTAATAATATTATTAATCACTGTGGAGATACTTTCCTATCAGCACATATGTATTTTCCTTAGTCACTTCTCATCCTCACAAACTAGCCATATACATTCATTTGCATTATATATAATAAGAAAAGAAAGACTTAAAAATTCATAGAAAAATAATTTAAACTCCTTAAGTGACTAAAAAATATTCTCTATTGAATAGTCTTTATCTTACTCTCCCCTTATTTCATTTATTTTACTCTCCATACTGTAGTGCTTTTAGTCTGTTCATTCATGCATACGAAGTCACTACAGTCATGTCCGACTCTGAGATCCCATGGGCTGTAGCCCCCCAGCTTCCTTTGTCCATTGGATTCTTGTGATCCTACAGGCAAGAATACTGAAGTGGGTTGCCATGCTCCTCTCCAGGGGATCTTCCCCACTCAGGGGTTGACTCTGCTTCTCCTGTGTCTTCTGCATTGGTTGGCGGGTTCTTTATCCTTAGAACCACCTGGGAAGCTCCTCTTTGTGTATCCTTGCCTGGAGAATCCCATGGATGGAGGAGCCTGGTAGGCTATAGTCCACGGGGAAGCAAAGAGTCGGAAACGACTGAGTGACTTTTTACTTTACTTTTACTATACTTAATAATGCTTCCCTGTGGCTCAGACGGTAAAGTGTCTGCCTGCAATGCAGGAGAAAGAAAGTGAAGTCGCTCAGTAGTGTCCGATTCTTTGCAACCCCATGGGCTGTAGCCTACTAGGCTCGTTTGTCCATGGGATTCTCCAGGCAATAGTCCTGGAGTGGATTGCCATTTCCTTCTTCAGGGGAGCTTCCCAACCCAGGGATCAAACCCGGGTCTCCCACATTGTAGACAGATGCTTTACTGTCTGAGCCACAAGGGAATGCAGGAGAACTGGGCTCAATCCCTGGGTCGGGAAGATCCCCTGGAGAAGGAAATGGCAACCCAGTCCAGTACTTTTGGCTGCATAATCCCATGAACAGAAGAGCCTAACAGGCTATAGTCCAAAGGGTTGGGAAGAGTTGGACACGACTGATCATTATAACTGAACCATGTCTGTATCTAAATGTTGTATGCATCACTGGTGTAATGACCTGAAGAAGAACCAATGGCTGACTGCATAAAGAAGCTAATAGGAATAAGGAAAGCATTGAGTTTCAGACTGTATTTCTGTTCCTCAGTTTCAGACTTTGTGTACTATATCTAATGATGAATATCCAGAGTTCTCATCAGAACACAAAACACTCAAAAAAGAGTTGTTGAACATACTTGTAGGCATATTCTGTACCAATTTTATGGTCATCATCTTCTTTCTTACTCCTGAGAGCTTTGAGCCAGGTGCTTCCTGAAGGACTTACCCTCATTACTCTTGTTCTAATAATATCTCCTATGCTAGTCAACTTCTCCCTGATGCCATTTTTTACTTTATCCTTATCCAAATTTTTATTTCATTCATACTGTCAGGATCTGGCTCAGTGACTCCTTAGGGCTCCTCAGTTCCATAAGTTCTGGATTTGCAGGCATTACTTGAAAATAAGCATCTGCAAATCCTGTATTTGGGTGCCTAACAGGTTCATCATTGTTTTTACAGCCCAAACAGTGGGTCTGGTCCCTCTCTTATCTCTAAAACAGCTGTTGCATGTTCATACTTGCTCATTTCCATCAATACTGAGTTTTCTAATGTGAATTTGTCAGACTCTATTGATCATATTAAAATCTTTTCCAGAAGGCTTTCTGCTGCTGCACTGTTTGACATTTTACATAGACTCTGCTTAAAGGCCACTCATTATTACTCTTTGGATCAATCCATAAAGTCATGCAACTCTGGGATTTGAAGTTAGATTTCCTTAACTAGGTACAAGGGCAATAGTCAAAGTATTCACTCTATGAGCTGAGCAGCTTTCAGAGATCAAGAACTTGAAGTATGTGTACTTCCAATGATAAAATGAGGCTTTATATTTTCAATGCAGTGAAATGTTAGGGTACAGTATCTTGGAATTATGCCCTTCTGGCCAGCTCTGTAAAGTGAGAGAGAGCCACATTTAAGCTGTAACTTTTTAGATGAAGAGTAAGAATGCTTCAAAGTCAGTTACATTAGTGAATGGCAAAGCACTTGTCAATCCATTTCTTTTAGGAAAATTCTAGTTTCTTTGCCCAAATAAAAGATTCAGAGGACTTTACATTTATTGAGGAGACAATGGGGAATGTCAGGGAAGAGCTCATTAAATTGTTCTACTTGGGAAATGGTCAGTCCACTTGCTTTACAGTCGTGTCCGACTCTTAGTGACCTCATGGACTGCAGCCTACCAGGCTCCTCCATCGATGGGATTTTCCAGGCAAGAGTACTGGAGTTGGGTGCCATTGCCTTCTATGATATGATATAGTACTGAACCTCAAATTCCAAATTAGTGATATCAATATTCTCAAGTACCAGAAATATCTGATAAATTGTCTACCAGATATGGATTTAATCTTTCAAATTTTATTTTTGTGTCTTAAGTTGTTCTAAGAACTGAGTTAAAAAACTCATGAGTATCAAGGTATTTATAAATGATGCAAGGTCTAGGATTGGCTTTAAATAATTTCCCCTGAAAAAGGGAAGCATAGATATAACAAGACTGGACAGGAGTTGATAAATGTTGAACCTGGGTGTTGGATGTGAACTGATTCATTGTAATCATGGCTCTATTTCTATGTGTATTTGAAAATTTCCGTAATAAGAATTTTTTAAATCTTAAGCATTATTCTGCATATAACTAGAGAATCTCTGGCATCAACTGAAGCCATATGCTTAACCTTCTGAAATAAACCTTTCTTACTTTCAGAGCTACAGACACCTTTCTTAATAAGCAAGAGTGCAAAAGTCTGATAAGGGCATTGACTCGGATTTTATTGCATGAAATGTCTTGCTTAGGTAAATCATTAGAACATGACTAAAATGAAAACAGAGACTAAAATAGCATCCATAAAGCTGACATCTCCAAAGCCAGTCTTTAAATTGTTGCTGTAGGTGAGTGGAAAGTGTCCCCCTGGCTTATTCCACTAAATGTGATCCTGGTTATACTTTTGTTTATAAACATGGAAAGAACCTGGCTGAAAGTGAAACCCTAACCATATTTGTGAAAGAGTGAGCAGAGGCGATCTGGCTAGAAATACCAGTCATACATAGGTTAGACATTTCAGAAAAGAGTTTCCTTTGTGGTCCTGCTACCAGAAAAGAATGAGAACTACTCAGGCCTGAAGTATTTTCTTCAGTATGTTTCAGATCCTACTGTTTCTCTCTGTTGCTCTTTCAATATTTTCCAGGAGGAGAGGTTCTGTCTTACTACTAAGATTTGATGATACATTATTCTCTTTTGAATAATCTTTGTTCATATCTGAAGCAGATATGAATTTTTAATAGCCCTCAGTGGTGTTGATGCTGTGACTTTCAAACAATAGATTGTCCCAGGCATTTCTTTTGTAAACTTTGAGAGTACTCTCATTAAATTACCAAGAATCTTTCATTAATCTCCAAACTTGCTGCTTTTTAAGGAACTTGCGTATCCACTTTTTGGTTCCTTTCTGTGATGTTTTAACTATCTTGAACAGTTCCAATGGTAAAATATACCATTGATATCATCCCATAGATCTGTGAAGATTACTTTCATGGACCACATCTAGAAATAATCCCTTTGATCTGCATCCTTATATGTTGTCAGTAGTCAGGAGACTGTTCTTACAGAGTTAACATCAAGTGACTGATTTTCTCTGTCAGGCCATATAAACCAAAATGTTAATCTTACTGCTTAGCTGTAATATCCTTGGAATTCCTCTAGTTTTGTAGTGAACCACCAGGTTGGCTTATTCTATTTTCCACAAATTAAAACGTTTTTCCTTTTTTTTTTTTTTTCTCTCTCTCCATTTAGTGAAACAAACCTAGATGCTACAAAATCAGAGAAGGTCATATATTTAGAAGAATTATCCTTTTAAAAAATTGTGTGTGTGTGTGGTGTCAGATTTAAAAATATATATATTATAATAATTTTTTTTACTTTATTGTATTGGTTTTGCCACACATCAACAGGCATCTGCCACGGGTGTAACACGTGTTCCCCATCCTGAACCCCCCTCCCACCTCCCTCCCCATACCATCCCTCTGGGTCATCCCAGTGCACCAGCCCCAAGCTTCCTGTATCCTGTATCTAACCTGGACTGGTGATTCGTTTTTTATATGATATTATACATGTTTTAATGCCATTCTCCCAAATCATCCCCCCCTCCCTCTCCCACAAAGTCCAAAAGACTGTTCTATACACCTGTGTCTCTTTTGCTGTCTCGCATACAGGGTTGTCGAAAAACACCAATACAGTATACTGCTGCTGCTGCGTCAGTTCAGTTGTGTCCGACTCTCTGCGACCCCATAGACTGCAGCCTACCAGGCTTCTCTGTCCATGGGATTCTCCAGGCAAGAACACTGGAGCGGGTTGCCATTTCCTTCTCCAATGCATGAAAGTGGAAAGTGAAAGTGAAGTCGCTCAGTCATGTCTGACTCTTAACGACCCCATGGAATGCAGCCTACCAGGCTCCTCCATCCATGGGATTTTCTGGGCAACAGAACTGGAGTGGGGTGCCATTGCCTTCTCCCAATACAGTATACTACGCATATATATGGAATTTAGAAAGATAGTAACGACAACCCTGTATGGTGTCAGACTTTTTCCTGGACCATGGACTGTAGACTGCCAGACTCCTCTGCCCATGGAATTTTCCAGGCAAGAATATGAGAGTGGGGTGCCATTTCCTACTCCAGGTGATCTTCCTGACCCAGGGATTGAACCACATTTCTTGAGTCTCCTGAATTGGCAAGCAGATTCTTTGCCACTAGTGCCACCTGGGAAGCTCTTTTAGGCAAATAATAACAAACAACTTCACCAGAAGATTTTGATACTAGGGGAAAAAAAGGACTATAAGATTGATTACCTTTGCTTCCTTAACCTCCACTAAGGGCAAGATTTGGGAAGCTACCTCTAACTTCCGAGTTTTTCTCTTTTATGGTTTATGAAGTTATTATATAGTTCACTAATTTTAAATGCATAATTTGATTAATTTTGGTAATACAAATGTATAGCTACCATGATGATTATACATTTGTATACAAGTCCATGATGATTTTTTAATTGAAATGAAAAAGAAGGAAAGGGGAAAATGAAAATAAAATAGTAAGCATTATTTTATAGACTTGATAGATTTTCTCAGACTTCACAATTATTTCATAAGACTTACAATTCAAGAGAATTGAAAGTATAAACTGTGTTGCTATGTTGAAATAGCTACCCATAGAATGAATCTACTTTTAATTATTGGTTACATAAATAAAACCCCTTGGGAATTTTTGATCAGGGATGTTGATGTGCACCTTATGACTTTAAAAACATGTTAGAAATGGGAGCTTTAAAAGTGCATAATGCATTGTAACAGTTTTGGTCATAATGAGACAACATATGAAAAAGTTAAACACATCCTGTGATGTTACTCTCATACTTAAAGACTCTCATAGCGTTCCATTAAGCCAACAGAAGCCCATGCTTCTTACCTAGGCACTCATGCCGTCACAACTGGCTGCAACCCACGTTCCAGAGTCATCTCCCTCCCCAACCCCAGCCACTCCACAAGCCAGATAGGCAGGCACTCCTAACTCTTTCCTAAACAGACCCTGATTTTCAGGCCAGACTGTCACTAACATTCCTACCCAATTGGGAAGCTCCTCCCCTCTCTCCAGCAGGAACATTCCTTCTTCAAGTACCAGCCCAACTTCAGCCCCAACCCCACTCCCATCCCTGCCAAGGAGAGGTAGCCCTGCCTGCTTCCTGCTGTAAACGTCCCTGGCATAGCAGCTGCTTCATTATATTTTAATAATATGTCATGACAGGGGAATCTTCCTTTTTTTCCAGAATTGACTCTCAGAGCCCACAACTGGAAACTTGTCACATTTTTAGAGCAACTCCACCCATGAGTCCACAACACACAGACATGTCTTTTAAAGACTTACTTGTTAACTAAAAAAAAAAAAAAAAAAAACTTTCTGAAAGGCAAAACATCATTTCTTCAGAAACTGCACCCAATTTCTCCCACTGAACCCCATCACTTCACTCCCAGTTTGTGCAAGTTGTAATGAGGTAGGGTTGATGATGAACTCTTATGAAAAGTGAGATCAATTTTTGCCATCTCCTCCCATTTTGAGGGGTGTCACTTGATGGGTCCCAGGCCTTAAAACCAACAATGGAAGAACCAAGATAAGGACTCTAAGACAATCTCATATTGAGCCACAAAGCTTGTTGGCCTAATCAGTTTTGGGAGGAAAGGGAGACGAGACTTGGGCCTTAGGGTGAGATAAAGAGAAAGATCAAGGTCACCTATTTTTCTTATTTTATTGGAAGATAACTGCTTTACAATGTTGTGTTGGTTTCTGCAATACAACACTGTGAATCAGCCATGACAAGTGCAAGTCCCTCAGTTGTGTCCAACTCTTTGCAATCCCATGGACTATAAAATCCATGAAATTCTCCTGGCCAGAATACAGCAATGGGAAGCCTTTCCCTTCTCCAGGGGATCTTCTCAACTTAGGGATCGAACCCAGGTCTCCCACATTGCAGGTGGATTCTTTACCAGCTGAGCCATAGGTATACATACATCCCAAACCTTTTTATCCTCCCCTCAACCCACTTCCAACCCCACCCCCATCCCACCCCTCTAGGTCTTCATGGAGCATCAAGGTAAGCTCCCTGTGTATGGCCATCTCCTTTAATCATAGTTCTTAAAAACTACAGCTGGGCTGGGGACCCCCAGACCTGGGAGCCTTAAAGGTGGGGCCTTAAAGTATGGTGGGGGCAGGGTGCTGCCCACTGGGGATGGAATAAGACAGCAAAAAAAAATTCAGTCAGATCCCTCATGGACCAGCCAATGTCAAGGAGACTGTTGGAGTCCTGCCTCACTGAGATCTGACAGGTCCTCCATTCACTCATTCAGGACCTCCTGGACAATGAGGTAGCTCAAGGGTGCCAGTCCCCATGTCACCCTGGATATCAGCAACGAGGAAGACATGCCACAGTCAGTCGTGGGATAAGACCATTTTCTTCTCACATCGCCAAGCATGGAAGAGCAGGAGCAAGAAGGGTAGGGGGTACAGGAAAGGGAATATCCCCAGGAATCACCTGAGGGTACTGTGGAGCTGTGGAAGGGTGACTGGAGTCTGTGAGAGAGAAAATGAGTTTGCTGTAAAATTGCACATTTGTAGATGTTTACAGTGAATAGCTTAAAAGGAATTTAAAGCCTAAGTATTGCCAAAGTGTACCCACATATATTTTGGTTGGTTTGATTGTGAGAAAATGTTGAACACATAACAGCAATACACACATTTTTTCGGAAGGGCTCATCTGCTCCAGATGAAGGTGTCTAAATTTATTTTATCTAAATTTATTTTTTTAATTTTTACTATTTTTAATGTTTTTTAATTTTACTTTATTTCAGTTTATTTTATCTAAATTTATTTAATTTATTGTATCAATTGATTCACAGTTTTGCATTAAGAAATTAATGCAACATTGTGTATATATATAGGCACTCTTTTTCATATTCTTTTTTATTATGGCTTATCACAGAATATTAAATATAATTCTTTGTGCTATGTGGTGAAAACTTATTTTTTTTTTATCCATTCTATATATACTAGTTTGCATCTGCTAATCCCAAACTCTTAATCCATCCCTCTCCCACCTCTCTTCCCTTTGGAAAACAAAAGTCTGTGTTCTATGTCTGTGAGTCTATTTCTATTTTGTAGATAAATTCATTTGTGTCACATTTTAGATTCCACATATAAGTGATATCATATGGTATTTATGTTTCTCTTTCCGATTTATTTCACTTAATATGATAATCTTAGGTCTATCCATGTTGCTTAAAATTACATTATTTCATTTTTATGACTGAGTAGTATTCCACTTTATATAGGTACCACATCTTCTTTATCCATTCATCTGCCAATGGACATTCAGTTTGTTTCCATATTTTGGCTATTGTGAATAGTGCTGCTCTGAATATAAGGATGCATGTATTTCTTGAATTATAGGTTTGTCTGGATATATGTCCAGGAGTGGGGATGTGGGCTTTCCAGATAGCTCTAGTGGTAAGGAATCCACTTGTCAATGTAGTAGACACAAGAGTTTCAAGTTCAACCCCTTGGTCAGGAAGATGATCTAGAGTAGGAAATGGCAACCAACTCCAGTATTCTTGCCTGAAAAATTCCACGGACAGAGAAACCTGGTGGACTACAGTCTACGGGGCTGCAAAGAGTTGGTCATGGACATGACTAAGCGACTTGAGCACACCATGATGATTGGGCTTCCCAGATGGTACTAGTGGTAAAGAAAATTCCTGCCAATGAAAGAGACATTAGAGATGCAGGTTTGAACCCTGGTTCAGGAAGATCACCTGGAGGAGGGCATTGCAACCCACTCTAGTATTCTTGTCTGGAGAATCCCATGAACAGTGGAGCCTGGTGGGCTATGGTCCATAGGGTCCCAGAGAGTCAAACACAACTGAAGGAGCTTAGCATGCATGCACCATGATGATTAGGCTATAGAATTTTCCCTTCACCCTAAGAACTTTCCAGTTGCTTCTTTTAACTTCTACATCCAATTCTGCTACATCCTCCCCTAGCCCCACCCCAAGAAGCCACTGTCTTTTCTGTCACATAGTTTTCTGTCACATAGTTTTGCCCTCTATATGATTTCATATAAATGGAATAACAGTCTTTTGTATTTGACTTCTTTCACTTTGTGTATTGATTTTGATATTCATGAATGTTGTTTCAACTACTGACATTGTACTTTATTTTCTGTTACTGTGTAGTATTCTGTGGTATGAACATACCACAATTTGTTTCTCTATTCACTGGTTGAGGGTCATTTAGGTAGCTTCCACTTTTTGACTATTATGAGTAATGCTGTTATGAACAGTTACATTTGTGTTGTGGTGTGGACATAGTTTTCATTTGCCTTGGTAAATACCAAGGAACGGAATTGGTGGCTATATCCTTAACTTAATGGGCTTCCCAGGTGGCACTAGTGGTAAAGAATCCACCTGCCAATGCAGGAGATATTTGATCTCTAGGTGGGGAAGATCCCCTGGGGGAGGGCATGGCAACCCTCTCCAGTATTCTTACCTGGAGAATCTCATGGACAGATGAGTCTACAGGGCTACAGTCCATAGGTCACACAGAGTCTGACACAACTGAAGCAACTTAGCATGCATGCATGCTTAATTTTTTTGTGTGTGTGTAATAAAGTTTTATTAAAGTATAAAGGAGATAGAGAAAGCTTCTGACATAGGCATCAGAAGGGGGCAGAAAGGGTACCTGCTTGCTAGTGTTAACAATGAAGTTATATAATCCAAAGAATATCTGGAGGTTGTAAAGACCTCATCAGTCCTACTCCCATAATTTACATTTTAAGATAACACTGTCCTCAGGCAAGATACATCCTTGTAAAGACCAGGTCTACTCCCATAATTAACATTTTAAGATAACAGAAGGTTGAATCCAAAGACTGTCCTTAGGCAGGATACATTATTGTTATATAATCCTAAGGAATGTGGAGAAAGAAAAAAAGTTTGTCCTTTCTTTCTCCTTGAGAATTCCAGACCCCTCTCTCCTTGGGGACCCCTAGACTCTTTATCAACCTGCCTAGGAAATGACTCTCTCATTCCCCCCTTTTCTTTTAGGAGAATTATGTTGCCTAGGGAAAAGGGGCATCGTTCTCGTTCCATAACTGCTTCCAAGCTGACCAGGGGCGTTGTCCCTAAATTGGTGAGGCAACATATTCTCCTAATCCTCATATTGAGGATATATGATCCAGGGGCCCCAAATAGTAGCTGTAGGAAGCTACAGCAGTAGCAGGAGTTTGAGCAACCATTTGTAACTTAAAAGCTTTCATGCGTCTAGAAACAAATCCAGTTATACAATTACAGATGCAGGGAGCGAACAGCAAGAACAAAATTTTATAAAGTATTGCCATACTATTTTCCATAATGGTTATAGAGTTTTCCATTTCCAGCAGTAATGCATGATTCCAGTTTCTCCACATTTTCACCAAAAGTTGATATTTGCAGTCTTTAATTGTAGGCATTCTAGTAAGTGGGTAAATATATCTCATTGGGGTTTTAATTTGCATTTCAATATGACTAGTGATTTTGGACATTTTCCCTGTTCTCATTGGTTACTGATATACTTTCTGTTTTTGAAATTCCTGTTTAAATCTTTTGCTTATTTTAATTGGATTATTTGCCTTCTTATCTCTGATGTTTTGATAACTGCATTAGCATTCCATTATACAGAATCAGTTTCCTTTTTTCTATTGTAAGCAAGACTTCAATTATTGAATTACCTTTATATTTTGGCAGATACTGCCAACTTGCTTTTTTAAAAAACCTACTAATTTTCTTGCTTTTATTTCATGGACCAGGCTATTTTTCCAATAATCATGTGTATTTCTTTCCCTAATAATATATCATGAAGTTTCAGCTTAAATATATATATATATATATTTATTTATTTATTTATATATATAATTATAAATATATATATATATTTATTATATATATATATATAAATTTTGATGTATGCATAATCTTTCATTGTAAGGACATAGTATAACTTATTTTACCAGTTTCTCTTTTTCACTTTTACAATGTTGGAAGATCATCTTGGCTCATACATAATTTTCACCCTTGTCTGGATAATTTTTTATGATAAATGCCTTTTGGTATATATTTTCAAAGCTCTGTAAACAGAGATTGGACTAGTTTCACTTTTTATTACAGAAAATTTTCAACATATATAAGAGGAATCAGAAAAATACAAAGACCTTCTTACCCTATGCAACTTTCCTTGCAATAATTATGGTCATACCAGCAATCTGGTTTCACATTTCTGTCTTGTTTCACCATTACACACTTTCAATCCTCTGCCCCAAATGGATTATTTTAAAGCAAATCCCAAACATTGTATTATTTAATCTATAAATACTTCAAATTTTTTTCCAAAAAGTGAAAACTCTTAGAAATGTATTCAACTGCAACACTATTATCACAGGTTCAAAAAAACTAACAGTGATTCCTTATTTTATCAACTATCTTGGCAGTGTTCATATTTTCCCAGATTTTTCTTAGGTGTCTCTTAAAATACATACCGGAGAAGGCAATGGCACCCCACTCCAGTACTCTTGCCTGGAAAATCCCATGGACCGAGGAGCCTGGAAGGCTGTAGTCCATGGGGTCGCTGAGGGTCGGACACGACTGAGTGACTTCACTTTCACTTTTCACTTTCATGCATTGGAGAAGGAAATGGCAACCCACTCCAGTGTTCTTGCCTGGAGAATCCCAGGGACGGGGGAGCCTGGTGGGCTGCCATCTATGGGGTCGCAGAGAGTCGGACACGACTGAAGTGACTTAGCAGTAGCAAAATACATACAGGTTGTTTGTTTGAGGGATAGAGAGATGGCATACATATTAGATCTGCTTGATGTTCTCTTGACTTTCTTTGAAACTATGAATTCCTCTTCCTTGATATCCCCACCTCCTCTGTACAATTTATCTGATAAAGAAACTAAGTTGTTTGCCCTGGGGAATTTCTCACAGTCTTACCAATTTGACATTTTTTTTTAATTGGACTATAATTATTTTACAATGTTGTGCTAGTTTCTGCTGTACAACATCGTGAATCAGCCATATGTATACATATATCCCTTCCCTACTGAGCCTCTCTCCCAACCCCCAGGTCATCACAGAGCACCAGGATGGGCATATATATGTCAATACTACTGCCTCAATTTGTCCCACCCTCTCCTTTCCCACTGTGTCCATAAGCAGATTCTCTGTGTCTGTGTCTATTCCTGCCCTGCAAATAGGTTCATCAGTACTATTTTTGACTTGGTGTTTTTGATTTTCATTGAGGTAGAAAATATCTCCATTTATCTATTGTCACTCGTTTCTCTCTCTCTCTCTCTCTTTTGGCTGTACCGATGGCTTGTGGCATCTTAGTTCCTGACCAGGAATCAAACCCTAGGCCTTAGCAGTGAAAGCATGGAGTCCTAACCACAGGGTCCCAAGAAATTCCCAAGGTTTCTCTTTTTGAACTGCCTGTATATGCCATTTAAACATGGACATTAATGGAGATCCATCCTTTCCTCATAAATCTGTAGTGGTTTATTGTGTACAAGGTTAGAAAATCTTTTTCTTATATTTGTAAATATTCTCCTAGTTTGTTTTTAACCTTTTATGATACTTGTATTTTGACAAATATTTTAACAATTTAGTAAAAAAATTTCTTAATGTATCCAATTAATTGTAATGTCTTATTAATAAATATTTGCTAATAATTAACTGATCTTCATCATAGTCTGTTTCCCCAGATTTATTCTTGGGTTTCTTTTTTTTATGCATCTCATGTTATCTTCACTTACTCTACCGTAGTGCTCTCTCTACACTATTCATCTGCATGGTGGTGATGGTGGTTTAGTCACTACGTCATGTCTGACTCTTGTGACTCCTGGATTGCAGGGCTTCCCTGGTGGGTCAGAAGGTAAAAAATATGCCTGCAATGCAGGAGACCAGGGTTTGACCCTTGGGTCAGGAAGATCCCTTGGAGAAGGAAATGGCACCCCACTCCCTGGAAAATCCCATAAACAGAGGACCCTGGTTGGTTATAGTCCATAGGGTCACAAAGAGTCAGACATGACTGAGAAACTGAGCACAGCACACACAATGACTTTCTTGGCTCATCCATAAATATCATCTATATTTATTACTATAGCAAGTAAGCCAACAATGAAACAGTAGTGATGGCTTATGGAAGAAAATATTTGAAATATTGATGAATAATAGGCAAATTATAGTCACCCAAGGAAGCTCCATAGTGTTGTACCAGCTTTTTAAATTAGATGCCGACCAAGACCTTTGCCCTTTGTAATATTCTTGCCAAAAGATCATGAAGTTTGGGGGAATTACAGCCTCATTACACCCTGAAGATTTATTTTTTAGTAATAAGTAGGCCATCTAGAAGTTAGTTTATGTGGAATAAATTTCCTTTTAAAACACAGACAAAAAATGGTCAATAAGATTCTTTTTGATAAAACAGTAACTGGGATGAAATTAGAGTCAGATTGTTTATGAAGGAATCATGTTTGGCTCATTTCTTTAATGGTTTAAGAGGTATTTGAATTAATTGTACTCATACTGTAACTTTTCTTCTGTATTAAATTGTAATTATCTGTAATTCAATGAAGTAAACATTATCAAAAATACTTTTCTAGAGGAAAACAAAGATATACTTGTAACTATCAAGCAAAATTGAGGACAAAGTTTTGATTTGGTTTGGTTTGGTAAATATCTAGTTAAGATAATTAAAGAAAAAAAAAGGTCCATGTGTAAATAGGACTAAAACTTGATAAACAGAAGAGTCTTAAGAAGCTTTTTAGACTTAGTTGAGTTGAATCCCAACTACATGGTAATTTGGGTTGAGTGGCTGAAATTTTTGAATTTCTGTCAGTTGCTTGGCCTAATTGACTTTTCCTGTCTTCTTCAGATACCCTACTTCCTGTCTCTTGGCTGCTTGGAGCCCATTTGAAAGCCTCAAATGTTCAGATCAGAACAGCATGCCTCTGGCCTCTTTACCCAAGCAAAATTTACCTAATCCTCTGCTTCTGGTTTCCTGAGAGACTCCATTTGAATTTTTCAATGAATGGCAGGGGATAGGGGTGGATTAATCAGATAAATTAGTCCCTGCTACAGTGTTAATGAGCTGGTGGGTTGTCCCATTCAAAGAAGATAATGAATGACTTGACCAAATTAAAATGTACTCAGATTCATGAAAAAAGTTTTTTTAATAGTAGAAATTTAAGGCAATGTGATATTCTGGTAGTGGTAAGCATTACTTTCTCAGTCATACTGTTATGAATGGCTCTTTTCAACGACTTAGTCTTTCATTGCTAGTCCTGTCTTTGAGCTTGTGAATACAACACAATCTTAGCAGGGGGGTTTACGGTCTACTGTACACATGGAAAGCAGTTCCTATTTGTTCTTACTACTGCAGAATAATTCTTTTATAAGTCTGTATGGATCTAGAGAATGTATTAAAAATATGGGAGGGTGGGATCTCAGCTGGGTTTGAATATTAATAACCAACCAACCAATTAATTCATTTCCAGAAATACTTGATTATTTTGCAAAAATATCCTGGTTCTCCTTTTAAGGAAATATAAAGCTTTTGTAAAAACCTTACTTTATATTTCCATGGTGCTTGATAACAGAAAGTGCTTTCATAAGCATTATTTAATTTGAAGTTCACAACAGGCTTGTGAGTTAGCTTGACAGAAACTCTCTCTCCCATGGAACAGATAAAAACACTAAAGTGATTTGTTCAAGTTCACCCAGCTGTTTAGTGGCAGATCCTATGCCCTCAGTCCATTCTGTGTAATTCAATGTGTAAGTGCCAAGCAAGATGAAAGATCTCACAGGTAAGGTGTTCCTCAAGGGAAGATGCTTAATTTCATTTCCTCTCTTACTCCCAAAGGAAGACAGTTCTTGGTAAGAATCCTGATAGAGTTTTTGCTGCCATATCTATTGGATGAAAGCAAAGAAACATTCAACTTGTGACATGGATATTTTTCTTTTTGATACTATATATACTGATATTTGGGAACATAACAATTACTGCCTTTTCTTGAATCTGCTTATACTGGTGTCAATTCTACACTAGTCTGAGACCTCCACAAAGTTACCTGGAAGTGAAGAATTATTATGTGAGTTAACTTGAAGTGAGGAATTATTATAATATAATAATTATTATTACTATTATTACATGAATACATCTTAAAAATCCATTAGGAAGAAAACAAAACAAGGTAATGCAGCAGAGAATCCTAGGGGTATGGATAGGACCTGGGGGGTATTTTAGATAGATTAGTTTTTAGACAGTCTCTTGGGAAAGTTGATATTTGACCTGAGTTCTGAATCATGAAAAGCATGGAGAGGACTCCAGATAGATGGAGCAGTAAGCATAAAGGCTCTGAGCCATAAATAAGCTTTATGTGTTCATGAAATAGATCATTGTGACTGGGGTGTAATGGGCAAGAGGGAGAATGAAAGGATACAAGGTTGGAAAAGGAGACAGTGGGAAGATCACATAAGGTTGGGTTTCAAGTGCAATAAGCCATCACATGATTTTAAAGAAGGGATAATTGGGGAGGAAATTGTTATATAGAAACTACTTGCCCTCAGCAGTCTGTTTTTGTTTAGTGAAAATACTCTTCCAGATCCTTGTGGAGTTAGGTTTTAGAATGTGGTGCCACTAGAAACTTGACCTACTTTCTCCTAGGAACCTAATTCTTCACCACAATCCATATTGGTGAACCTAGTGTAGTATTCCCTGTGAATGGGATGTATATTTCCATATTCTTCTAGGATATCTAAGTTCACTCTGGTGAATTTTTTTTTTTTAAGATTATTTCCTAAAAGCACAGTGAATCCATAAAATTGGAGGAAGGGAGGGTATACCCAGGGACAGATCAGATCAGTCACTCAGTCATGTCAGACTCTTTGTGACCCCATGAATCGCAGCACGCCAGGCCTCCCTGTCCATCACCAACTCCCGGAGTTAACTCAAACTCATGTCCATCGAGTCGGTGATGCAATCCAGCCATCTCATCCTCTGTCGTCCCCTTCTCCTCCTGCCTGCAATCCCTCCCAGCATCAGAGTCTTTTCCCATGAGTCAACTCTTTGCATGAGGTGGCCAAAGTACTGGAGTTTCAGCTTTAGCATCATTCCTTCCAAAGAACACCCAGGGCTGATCTTCTTTAGAATGGACTGGTTGGATCTCCTTACAGTCCAAGGGACTTTCAAGAGTCTTCTCCAACACCACAGTTCAAAAGCATCAATTCTTCGGCACTCAGCTTTCTTCACAGTCCAACTCTCGCATCCATACATGACCACTGGAAAAACCATAGCCTTGACTAGATGGACCTTTATTGGCAAAATAATGTCTCTGCTTTTCAATATGCTATCTAGGTTGGTCTTAACTTTTCTTCCAAGGAGGCAGCGTCTTTTAATTTCATGGCTGCAGTCACCATCTGCACTGATTTTGGAGCCCCAAAAAATAAAGTCTGATACTGTTTCCACTGTTTCCCCATCTATTTCCCATGGAGTGATGGGACCAGATGCCATGATCTTCGTTTTCTGAATGTTGAGATTTAAACCAGCTTTTTCACTTTCCTCTTTCACCTTCATCAAGAGGCTTTTTAGTTCCTCTTCACTTTCTGCCATAAGGGTGGTGTCATAGGATAAAAGCTACATTATTCTTTGGCTCTAGAATTTTAATGTCAGTGATGCCATATAATTTTGGAGAACACCACAAATAAATCTTTATGAAAGAACTCTGTGAACACTTCTTTTCTAGGCTATCAGACACAGCTGCCTGCATAACGTGATATGGTTATATCAACTCCAAACCATGTCGCTCAAACAGTTTCCTTTAAGTCTGTACCTTAAGTTTTACTTTAAGTTCTTGTAGTTCATAAGCTCTTTTGCCAAAAGGGTGAAAATGTCTAAATATCAGTTAAAAAGGACAAAAATATGTCTTTGACTATCTTGAGATGAAAAGGTAACCTTCTCTACCATAAAGGTAATGTTTCTCCTTTCACATTCTTTAAAGATTTGCTTTGTAGTACATGAAACATTTTTACCCTAGAATCTAATGCCTAAGATGTACCAGGATTTCAAACACACACACACACACACACACACACACACACACACACACACACACACATATAAGCACATACACTCACACATATACTTCTTTCCAATGTGCTTTCAAAGTGCTTTTTTTTGATTCAGATCATTAGCAATGGCCATGAAAAAAGTCTCTGTTAGCTGGAGGGAAATGCAGTAATTTAGAAGAAAAGTTTCCTTTTGGGTTTAACTCTACAGTTTAGTTTCATCTTATTTAACATTTTGGTCCACCATAGTATGACTTTTTTTTTTTTTTAATAGAGTGAAAGAACAGTTTATTTCTTTTATGCTGCTGCCTTGTTATTTGCTGGTCAAAAGGGAAAAAAAATGTTTTTTTTTAATCCTTCTTTTATCTTAGCCTTTGAGTGGAAGGCTTACCAAGATTGGGAATTGATAGCAGTAGGCGATTAAGAAATGTCTTTAATTCATAAATAACCCTGGAGTTACAGTTGGGCAGCCCTAGTGATGTACTAGAGTTATGCTTTTCTCACTTCTTAGATGGGTAAGGAAATTACTCACTGAGTTTCCAGTTTCTACTTCAAGGATATTTTAGTTCAGGGGGATAGAATATATTGACAAGGAGGTGAGAAGGGAAGGCATACTTCTTATGGAATCAATAAGCTTAGCTTCGAAAGCAGGCTGGAGAAAAACATCTTGGTAGTCAGACCAGAGCTGCCTACGAAATGAGGGAAAGTGATCAAACATTTCCTGAGTGCTGATGAATTCTGAGCACGGTACTTGGCATTTTATATATACTATATCATTCTCAAAAGTATTTTTGTGAATAAGATATTTCTATCTTTCACTAACTGAGGCTTAACTAATTTGCAATTTGATCATACTGCTCTGTGAGTTTCAGACCTTGGATTTTAACACCAGTCTACTCATGCTATTTTCCACTGCATTATGCTTTCTTTTTTAGGGATGGTCAAGAATACAGCAACCAGCATCTCTGTGTATTCCCTCATTTCTAATGACCAATGTCTAAATTTGGTGCTGTATATCTCCCTGAGTGTATCATGTATGGCATAACTTTGAGAATCTTAATGATATATCTTTCCTGATGGGTTAACATGGGTAGGAAGTTTAGGTCACCCTTGTGCATATTCCTATAAACCATCCTTGAACACACATCATAGTAATAATAGTAGTTAATATTAACTGAACCCTTACCATGTGCCAGATACTATTAATTTTTGAGATATTGTTTTAGTACTCACAATAGCCACAGGAATGAGACACATAATATGTCATTAGATTTTAAGAAATGGAGATACAAATAGGTAAAGTGACTTGTTCAAGTCACAGAGGTGTTAAGTAGCAGAGTCAGAATATGAAGTTGGTTAGGCTGAAACCATAAACTATGCTCTTCCAGTGCACTATACTGATGTTTATATGCATGATGAAGCAGGGGGGAAGACATCAAATTATAATAGAATATACCTAGCCTCAATGATTTTCATATGTTGTCTGAGAAGCATACCAATGCTTTTGATTGTATTAGCCAACTGTGCTTTCCAATTCCATACTATTTGTTTCAAACTATGCAGAGTGTGTGTGCCTGCTCAGTCTCTTAGTCGTGTCTGATTCTTTGTGGCCCTGTGAACTGTAGCCCAGCAGGCTCCTCTGTCCATGGGATTTCCCAGGCAAAAATACTGGAACAGGTTGCCATTTCCTCCTCCAGGGAATCTTCCAAACACAAGAATCAATCCCTGCATCTCATGTCTCCTGCATAGGCAGGTGGATTCTTTACCACTAGTGCCACCTGGGAAGCCTATGCAGAGTAAAATATTGTAATCAAATATATCAAATCTCATATCACCAACAAATATTAATATCTGCTGAACCCCTACTATATTATTGATATCAGCCAGCATTTAGATAGAGTTAAACAGTAAATAAGAATCAACTCAATCACCATCCTAACAAACTTGCCTGGACTCTACTTTTAGTGCCAGCATAATAAACTTATACCTGCTGATATTCTAGTGAGCATGACTTTTTAAAATCCATACTGATGGGCATACTGAAAAGAAAGAGAATTATTCTAGTATTTTTGATACAGCACATGATTTATTGAATCTAAAATAGCATGGTTGGCAATGGGTGTGTGACCCATAGTTTCATTATATTTTCCAGTGAAGCCTATTGAACCTAGGAGACATATAAATGGAATATGAATAGTGTAACATTCCATTAAGAAGAAGAAAATAAAGTCAACCAAATCATGAAAAGTTGGGCTTAGGGAATTGTCTCATATGTCACCTAAACATCACATTTATAGCTTAACCAGCAATCATTGATGGTACAGGTTCCATTCTTGACTAACATACATAAAGAATTAAAAATTGCCATATAGTGCTGGAACATTTTTAAATTTCAGACTTAACTCACTGATGCAGTAGACATAGAAAACAGCATCTGTCAGATAACTATCTAGCTGTATAATGGCAGTATAACATAATAGTCAAGTATAAAGACTCTGGAGCCAGGTTGTCCAGATTTGAATTATGGTGCTTTGGTTGTGTGACTTTGGTATGTTACTTAACTTCTCTTTGCATCAATTTCCTCATTTTTAAAATGATGTTTGCCTCATCAGGTTTTGTAAAGATTATATTAATTCATCTAAGACATTTAAAGTAATGCTTGGCATGTAGTGGGCATTGTAACTATTATCATGTTATTTTAATTTAGTAAAATATAGTCTTTTAAGATTTGTGTAAGAAATGAAATGATTGAGCTACTGAAATTTGTAACAGTTATTTTTTGTTGTTGTTGTTTTCATTTTGAAGGGCTTTGTGGATTTATGATCTTTGTTTCTTAATTCTTTATATAACACATAGATGCTTAGAAATAACTAAATGTTTCTGTGTTACTTTGTTATTATTGTCACTCTGACCTTAGAAAATACATTTATGTTGACGATTTTTGGTTTGTATTTTCCTATTTGTCACAGCAAGGTGAATTTTTCAGCTATTTGATAATCTTTTAGAAGACCGTGGTGTTAATTTCCCTTTTAAATTTTACTCTGCTTTTAGAAATAAAAGGGCCTGAATGCATAATATATTTTGGTTATGCTTAACTGGACACACTGCCTCAATGACTTCATGAATATAAACATTCATATTCAATTGAGTGTTTTTTCTTTCTTGGCTGCGACCGGCACACTAAGCGCAGGCAGCTGCAACCGGCGTGCTAAGCATGGCCAAGAGGAGCCACCCCACGTCCAAGGTCAGGGGCAGAAGCCGGGAGGACCCCAAGCCCAAAGGGCGGCGGCCAAAAGGAGTTACTCCACGTCTGAGGTCGGGGCAGCGGCCGAGAGTACCAGACTGCGACAGTGCAGGAACAGCCGAGAGGAGCTACCCCGCATCCGAGGTCGGGGAGGTGGCCGAGAGGAGATACCCAGTGTCTGAGGTCAGGGCCGTCGACAAGAGGAGTTACCCCACATCCGAGGGCATGGGCAGAGGCCAGGAGGAGCTACCCCATGCCCCCACGCCTGAGGCCAGGGGTGGTGGCCGGGAGGACCAACCCCACGTCCAAGGAGCCGTGGCTGCACAGGCACAGGAGGGCCTAGAGGAACTTTCCCATGCTGAAGGTCAGGAAGGGCGGCAGTGAGGAGATACCCCTCGTCCAAGGTAAGGAGCAATGGCTGGGCTTTGCTGGAGCAGCCAAGAAGAGATACCTCAGGCCCAAGGTAAGAGAAACCCAAGTAAGATGGTAGGTGTTGCAAGAGGGCATCATAGGGCAAACGCACTGAAAGATACTCACAGAAACCTAGTCAATCTAATCACACTAGGACCACAGCCTTGTCTAACTCAATGAAACTAAGCCATGCCCGTGGGGCAACCCAAGATGGGCAGGTCATGGTGGAGAGATCTGACAGAATGTGGTCCGCTGGAGAAGGGAATGGCAAACCACTTCAGTATTCTTGCCTTGAAAACCCCATGAACAGTATGAAAAGACAAAATGATAGGATACTGAAAGAGAAACTCCCCAGGTCAGTAGGTGCCCAATATGCTACTGGAGATCAGTGGAGAAATAACTCCAGAAAGAATGAAAGGATGGAGCCAAAGCAAAAAGAATACCCAGCTGTGGATGTGACTGGTGATAGAAGCAAGGTCTGATGCTGTAAAGAGCAATATTGCATAGGAACCTGGAATGTCAGGTCCGTGAATCAAGGCAAATTGGAAGTGGTCAAACAAGAGATGGCAAGAGTGAATGTCAACAGTCTAGGAATCAGTGAACTGAAATGAATTGGAGTGGGTGAATTTAACTCAGATGACCATTATATCTACTACTGTGGGCAGGAATCCCTCAGAAGAAATGGAGTAGCCATTATGGTCAACAAAAGAGTTCGAAATGCAGTACTTGGATACAATCTCAAAAACAACAGAATGATCTCTGTTCGTTTCCAAGGCAAACCATTCAATATCACAATAATCCAAGTCTATGCCCCAACCAGTAACGCTGAAGAAGCTGAAGTTGAATGGTTCTATGAAGACCTACAAGACCTTTTAGAACTAATATCCAAAAAAGATGTCCTTTTCATTATAGGGGACTGGAATGCAAAAGTAGGAAGTCAAGAAACACCTGGAGTAACAGGCAAATTTGGCCTTGGAATACGGAATGAAGCAAGGCAAAGACTAATAGAGTTTTGCCAAGTAAATGCACTGGTCATAACAAACACCCTCTTCCAGCAACACAAGAGAAGACTCTGTACATGGACATAACCAGATAGTCAACACTGAAATGATGCTAAAGCTGAAACTCCAGTACTTTCCTCACCTCCTGCGAAGAGTTGACTCATTAGAAAAGTCTCTGATGCTGGGAGGGATTGGGGGCAAGAGGAGAAGGGGACGACAGAGGATGAGATGGCTGGATGGCATCACTGACTCGATGGACGTGAGTCTGTGTGAACTCCGGGAGTTGGTGATGGACAGGGAGGCCTGGCGTGCTGCAATTCATGGGGTCGCAAAGAGTCGGACACGACTGAGCGACTGATCTGATCTGATGTCTCTGTTACCATTAACTGCAACTGTGGGTCTTTTATGTTTATCTCCAAGATGAAACCTTTTTATATTGAGAGCATAAGGGCTAGTGAATTTTGTATGAGGGAATAATATCAATAAAATCGGCAAAGAATGACTACATGAAGAGTCAGAAAATTTTAATTTGGTAAAGAGGGAACATGTTGCTGCTGAGAAACAGTCTGGTTAATTAAAAGCATACCAGCCCTTGATTATATCTCTAATACTTTTTGATTAACTGCTCTACAAAAATGAACTTTATTATGTTCAGCCTAGAGGAACAGATTAGCACTGCTGTTTTTGTCCTAGTCTGCATGTATGGTTTACTAGCCCTGAGAAGCTGTAGTCCAAACTGTGAGCTAGCTGTTTCTTGTCCTTTGAACTGAAAGCACTAGAAACAATTCACCTATCCCTGAATATTTTGGCTTGGCTAAGTGAATGGTCTTTAAAGTTTCTTCTCCACACACGTGTCAAACTCTATTCAACATTCTGGAAACACTGCTATAATTAACACTCAACCGGATTTCCCTTGATTTTTAAGAGACTGATTATAACTTGCAACTTTTCATCTTATCGAATTGATGTTCTTGAATATCTATTGAAATGTATCGATTTTGCTTAGATACATGACCATTTTGATTCACTATTAATCATTTGCCTTCTTGGTAGTGGAACAATGCGTACAAGGCATCCATGTGCTTTGTTGCAATGTTTCGTTACTGAGCAGAAGGAAATAGGAAATAAGACATATGTTCTGAGCAGTGATGTGCAAGATGAGCTTCAGCTAGCAAAAAGTATTTAGGGAGGCTAGGTTTCCATTGCTAATCTTAGCAGTGCATTTATTAGGTAGGTTAAAACCCAGGTGCCATTAGATGAGCAGAGACAGTTTGATGTTATAAAACATCTACCCTTCTGTCTATCATTGCTATCATAGTCATAATGATAGTTGAAACTTACAGATATTTCTAGTCCAAAGAAGATTTCTACTTTTCTTTTTTTTTTTTAAACATTATTGAGATATAATTCACATGCTATACACTGTATCCTTTAAAAGTTTCAGTTCAGTTCAGTCACTCAGTCGTGTCCAACTCTTTGCGACCCTGTGGACTGCAGCCAGGCCTGCCTGTCTATCACCAACTCCTGGAGTTTACCCAAACTCATGTCCATTGAGTTGGTGATGCCATCCAACAATTTCATCCTTTTTTGTCCCCTTCTCCTTCCACCTTCAATCTTTTCCAGCACCAGGGTCTTTTCAGAAGAGTCAGCTCTTTGCATCAGGTGGCCAAAGTATTGGAGTTTCAGCTTCAACATCAGCCCTACCAATGAACACTCAGGACTCATCTCCTTTAGGATGGACTGGTTGGATCTCCTTGCAGTCCAAGGGACTCAAGAGTCTTCTCCAACACCACAGTTCAAAAGTATCAATTCTTTGGCACTCAGCTTTCCTTATAGTCCAACTCTCACATCCATACATGACTACTGGAAAAAGCATAGCCTTGACTAGATGGACAATTTTGGCAAAGTAATGTCTCTGCTTTTTAATATGCTGTCTAGATTTAGCATAGCTAAATAGCTTTCCTTTCAAGGAGTAAGCATCTTTTAACTTCATGGTTGAAGTCACCATCTTCAGTGATTTTGTAGCCCCTCAAAATAAAGTCTGCCACTGTTTCCACAGTTTCCCCATCTATTTGCCATGAAGTGATACAAAAGAGTTCCAGAAAAACATCTATTTCTGCTTTAGTGACTATGCTGAAGGCTTTGACTGTGTGGATCACAATAAACTGTGGAAAGCTCTGAAAGAGATGGGAATACCAGACCACATGACCTGCCTCCTGGGAAACCTGTATGCAGGTCAGGAAGCAACAATTAGCACTGGGCATGAACAACAGACTGGTTCAAAATAGGAAAAGGATTAGGTTAAGGATGTATATTGTCACTCTGCTTTTTTAACTTATATGCAGAGTACATCCTGAGAAATGCTGAGCTGGAGGAAGCACAAGCTGGGATCAAGATCACTGGGAGAAATATCAATAACCTCAGATATTCAGATGACACCACTCTTATGGCAGAAACTGAAGAAGAACTAAAGAGCCTCTTGATGAAAGCAAAAGAGGAGAGTGAAAAAGTTGGCTTAAAGCTCAACATTCAGAAAACTAAGGTCATGGCATCCAGTCCCATTATTTCATGGCAAATAGATGGGGAAACAGTGGAAACAGTGTCAGACTTTATTTTTCTGGGCTCCAAAATCACTGCAGATGGTGATTGTAGCCATGAAACTAAAATACACTTACTCTTTCGAAAGAAAGTTATCACCAACCTAGATAGCATATTCAAAAGCAGAGACATTAGTTTGTTAACAAAGGTCCATCTAGTCAAGGCTATGGTTTTTCCAGTGGTTATGTATGGATGTGAGAGTTGGACTATAAAGAAAACTGAGCACAGAAGAATTGATGCTTTTGAACTGTGGTGTTGGAGAAGACTCTTGAGAGTCCCTTGGACTGCAAGGAGACCCACCCAGTCCATACTAAAAGAGATGAGTCCTGAGTGTTCATTGGTAGGACTGATGTTGAAGGTGAAACTCCAATATTTTGGCCAACTGATGCGAAGAGCTGACTCTTCTGAAAAGACCCTGGTGCTGGAAAAGATTGAAGGTGGAAGGAGAAGGGGACGAAAAAGGATGAAATTGTTGGATGGCATCACCAACTCAATGGACATGAGTTTGGATGGACTCTGGCATTTGGTGATGGACAGGGAGTCCTGCTGTGCTGTGGTTCATGGGGTCACAAAGAGTCAGACATGACTGAGCGACTGAACTGAACTGAACTGATGGGACTTGATGGCATGATCTTACTTTTCTGAATGTTGAGCTTTAAGCCAACTTTTTCACTCTCCTCTTTCACTTTCTTCAGTTCTTCACTTTCTGCCATAAGGGTTTTGTCATCTGCATATCTGATGTTATTGATATTTCTCCCAGCAATCTTGATTCCAGCTTGTGCTTCCTCAAGCCCAGCATTTATCAGGATGTTCACTGCATACAAGTTAAATAAGCAGAGTGACAATATACAGCCTTGACGTACTCCTTTTCCTATTTGAAACCAGTCTGTTGTTCCATGTCCAGTTCTAACTGTTGCTTCCTGACCTGCATACAGATTTCTCAGGACACAGGTCAGGTGTTCTGATATTCCCATCTCTTTAGAATTTTCCACAGTTTGTTGCGCTCCACACTTTCAAACGCTGTGGCATAGTGAATAAAACAGAAATAGATGTTTTTCTGGAACTCTCTCGCATTTTGGATGATCCAGCGGATCCTGGAAATTTGATCTCTGGTTTCTCTGCCTTTTATAAATGCAGCTTGAACATCTGGAAGTTCACGGTTCACGAAGCCTTGCTTGGAAAATTTTGAGCATTACTTCACTAGTGTGTGAGGTGAGTGCAATTGTGCAGTAATTTGAACATTCTTTGTAAACTTTTAAAGTTTACAGTTCAGATCAGATCAGATCAGTCACTCAGTCGTGTCCGACTCTTTGCGACCCCATGAATCACAGCATGCCAGGCCTCCCTGTCCATCACCAACTCCTGGAGTTCACTCAGACTCATGTCCATCGAGTCAGTGATGCCATCCACAGTTCAGTACTTTTTAATTATTTTCACAGAGTGTGCAACTATCACCACTATCTACTTCCAGAATATTTCCATGATCCTCAAAAAAAAAGTCTATACCTCCCAGTCCTCATTCTCACCATTGTTTGGCAAATACTACTTTACTTTCTGTCTCTATGGATTTGATTATTCTGGACAATTTATATCGATGGAATCATACACTATGTGGCCTTTTGTGATTGGCTTCTTTCACTTTACATAATGTTTTCAAAGTTCAATCATATTATCACATGTATCAATACTTCATTCTTTTTTGTTATAGCTCAATACTCCATTATTTGAATAAGCCACAGTTTATGCATTGATTATTTGATGGACATTTGGTTTGTTTTTACTTTTTGGCTATTATGAATAATGCTGCTATTAATATCCATGAACACATTTCACATCCCTTGGGTGTATCACTAGAACTAGAATTGCTGAGTTTTATGATAATTATGTTTAAATTTACTGGAACTAAAATAGATAACTAATGAGAACCTACTGTATAGCACAGCAAACTCTATTCACTCTTCTGTGGTGACCTAAATGGAAAGGAAATCCAAAAAAGAGAGGATATATGAATACGTACAAAAACTGATTCACTTTGCTGTACAGCATAAACCAATGCAACATTGTAAAGCAATTATACTCCAATAAAATTAATGGATACATCTTACTGGAACTGATAGTTTTCCAACTGTTTTCATTTTTCTAACATGATCTTTGAAACAATTTGCTTAAGAATGTGTACTGATTAGTTACTATCTTCATTTTTAAAAACATGGTACCTGAAATTTGGAGCAATTAAGTTACTTTCTCAAGTTAGGAGAGCTAGTAAGTAGGCAAGTTGAGGCTGTAAGCCAAGGTTACTGACCATCCAGTGTAAACTAAGGTAAATACCTACATTACATCTAGAATCTCTTATTTTCCTAACTAAATTTGTATTTGTTACCATCTAGGATAACAAATACACATTTAAGGGTTCTAAAATTAGTTTTGCCATTAACAAGTTACTTGGAAATTCCTCCTCTACAAGTGTCCAAAATCTCTGCCTTTTGGACTTGGTGAGGTTCTTAAAAGGAACAGTTCTGGGTTTAGATACTAGACCCACTATTTACTAGACACCTTGAGTATACCAGTTTTCTTGTCCCAACTCTATGTATAACTAGCTGTATGATTTTCCTGAATTTCAATTAAACTCTCTGAGGCTCAGAACCCAGTCTTTCAAAGGTTCCTATGAGGATTTAATGAAACAAAGCATGTAATATGTCTAGTATAGTGCTCAACAAGAAATTAGAAAAAAAAATTAAATTCTAGTTAATGCTCACACTTCTCTTTTCATCCTCTCTTCCAAATGTGGAGATTGTCTACCATGTCAACACACACTAAAAAAAAAAAAAAAAAAAACAGTTTTACAAATGAAACAAATATTGAAACTTGTGAATTGGACAATTAATAACTCAGAATGTTTTCAGTGAAGATTCAAAGTTATTCCCTATGAAAAGACAAACCAATTGGACTACTTATTTGCCAGTTTAACATTTCTGTTTTGTAGCAAGTACTGTACCATCCCTCGGCTATATCCTAAGGTGTCCACAATTTGCAGCTTAGAAATAACTGCTAAATTGAACCTCTTCAGCATATTGAAAGGTTTGCATTTGTGTTTCAAAAAAGTTTATTTCCCTTGAACAACTGGCAACTAAGCTAGTTCTGAATAATGATTTTAGTTCAAGTGATTAAATTAGAATCTCCCTTATGGACATAAGATGAGGCACTATATCACGTGTTTTTCAACCATGTTAGATCATTTAGCATATCTTCTACCACATGTTCTAACACTTACTATGTTAGAGATGTGTTTATAATGATTCTAGAACAAGTTAAAATCAAAGGAAAGATTCAATGAATTTATTATTTGATTTCAATTAAAACTCCATCTTATTTATTGCAATGATTTAATGGGTATCTACCTAGAGACATAGTTAATTCTGTTTACAAAAAAAAAAGAAAGAAAGAAAGAAATACTTGAGAACAAATAAAACACATTATCATAAAGACTACATATAATTTGAATAAGAGCAAGTACCATTTACTGAAGAGGCTTCTCAGGTGGCTCAGTGGTAAAGAATCTACCTGCCAATGCAGAAGCCACGGGTTCAACACCTGAGTCAGTAATTTTTCCTTGGAGGAGGAAAGGACAACGAACTCCAATATTCTTGCCAGGATAATCCCATGGACAGAGGAGTTTGGCAGGTTATAGTCCATGGGGTCGCAAGAGTCAGACATGATTTCGAGACTAAACCATCACCACTACCATTCCTACTGATATAGATATGTATCTATATTTCTAGCAGTGTGTGCATGTTTTGAAATAAGTATTTTATTGTTATACTTTCTTTACAACACAGAAGTTCTGTTACATTACTACAAAGGCTTCACCCTGGAATCATGAAATATTCAGAATTTGATAACACATTTAGACATATTCCCTTTAAAAAAAATGAGGTTGTTTGACAGTCTTTATTTTTTGGCTTAGCTGTTCATCTCTGCATACCGAAAGTAGAGACATTTAAATAATCCTGCCTTCTATCAGAAATAAATTATTATACTTACTCAAAAACCAGCTCCTTATTCTCAAATGGGTAAAATGTTTTGTGAGGAAAAGTTATCAAAATGCTTTATGAGAATTCTTCGGTTCTACTGGGTTTATTAGTTTGAAACTAAAATGTGTCATGGAGAGTATGCTGCTTTTCTCCTTATTCTGATAGGTGTAAATTTTTATCAACATAGAACTGCCTGAGGCTTGGTGATATAGCACCTGCAAGTCATTGCATTTTAGTGTAAATAACATTTTTTTTTTTTTGGTCTCCATAGGCCTGTGGATCACATACACACTCTCAAAATGTGGGGAGAATCAAAGTCCGCAGTTCTCATTAGAGCATTATACATGATACATTATACTAATTTTCAACAAAAGTAGCTTTGAAAATGTCCTTACTCTGTAAGAATCTGACCTCTTTTTAGTTCTTGTTTCAATTATTAAGAATGAAATTCATATCATTTATCCTAACATATCTTTAGCTCTACTAAAATTCAATAATTCTTCTATGTGTGATATATCATCAGGAATGTTGAAATCTCATTTCAAAGTATTTATTATATTAGAGTCTAACATGAAAATGAACTAAGCTGAAGTCATAATTTAGGCCAATTGTTCAATCTCTCTTAACACTCAGTTCAGCTCAGTTGCTCAGTCACGTCACACTCTTTGTGACCCCATTGACTGCAGAATGCCAGGCTTCCCTGTCCATCACCAGCTCCCAGAACTTGGTTATAAAGTAGACTTTTGAAGCCAAGTGTAGCACTTTATATAGAGGGCTTTAGGATTCACCTTTTAAAATAATATGTCTATAAGACTGATCTATACATCAGTGTCTCTTTTGCTGTCTCGTACACAGGGTTATTGTTAACATCTTTCTAAATTCCATATATATGCGTTAGTATACTGTATTGGTGTTTTTCTTTCTGGCTTACTTCACTCTGTATGGGGAACACAGGTATACCTGTGGCAGATTCATTTCGATATTTGGCAAAACTAATACAATATTGTAAAGTTTAAAAATAAAATAAAATTTAAAAATAAAATAAATAATAATATGTCTAATAATGTATTAATTAAGATGAGCAAAAACCTCACCATCTTACACTTTACAAGAAGTAAGTTCATCCACTGAGACATTTTTGGACTGATGTCCATTTCCAGAAATGAAGACATACTGATTTTGAAGTGCTACACTTGGCTTCAAAAGTCTACTTTATAACCAACACAGCAATGTTGGAACCTGGTTCCATTTCAGAAAAGAAACCACAGAAAAACACAAAAGTGGCCAACGATTTGGTATATGAAATATTAAACAAAAATCAAGAGAAGCTAGAAAAACTATAGTTTATTTCCTAATTAAAAAGGTTTATGAAGATTTTGACTAAAGGCTTTTAATTTTTTTTCCTTTTTACATATAAGTCACTTTAAGGAATTTCCATCCATTGGATGAATGGAACAGCATTGTTGTTCAGTCGGTAAGTCACTAAGTTGTGTCCGACTCTTTGCGACTCCCACGGATTGCAGCATGCCAGGCTTCCCTATCCTTCACTATCTCAGGGAGTTTGCCCAGATTCATGTTCACTGAGTTGGTATTGCTATCTAACCATCTCATCCTCTGTTGTCCCCTTCTCCTCCTGCCTTCAATCTTTCCCAACATCAGGGTCTTTTCTAATGAGTCACCTCTTCACATCAGGAGGCGCAAAGTATTGGAGCTTCAGCTTCAGCATCAGTCCTTCCAATGAATATTCAGGGTTGATTCTCTTTAGGGTTGGTTTGATGTCCTCGCTGTCCAAGTAACTCTAATGAGTCCTCTAGCGCCAGAATTCAAAGGCATCAATTCTTTGGTGCTCAGCCTTCTTTATTGTCCAACTCTCATATCCATACATGACTATGGGAAAAACCATAGCTTTGATCATACAGACCTTTGTCAGCAAAGTGATGGCTCTGCTTTTTCATATGCTGTCTAGGTTGGTCATAGCTTTTCTTCCAAGGAGCAAATATCTTTTAATTTCATGGCTGCAGTCACTGTCCACAATGATTTTGAAGCCCAAGAAAATAAAATCTGTCACTGTTTCCACTTTTTCCCCATCTATTTGCCAAGAAGTGATGGAACGAGTTGCCATGATGTTAGTTTTTTCAATGTTGAGTTTAAGCCAGCTTTTTCACTCTCCTCTTTCATTTTTCATCAAGAAGCTCTTTAGTTCCTCTTCACTTTCTGCCATTAGAGTGGTATCATCTGTATACCTGAGGTTGATATTTCTCCCTGCAGTTTAGATTCAAGCTTGGTATTCATCCAGCCTGGAAATTTGCATGATGTATTCTGCATGTAAGTTAGATAAACAGGGTGATAACATACAACCTTGTCATACTCCTTTCCAAATTTTCAACCAGTCAGTTGTTCCATGTAAGATTCTAACTGTTGCTTCTGGACCTGCATGAAGGTTTCTCAAGAGACAGGTAAGGTGTTCTGGTATTCCCATCTCTTTAAGAATTTTCCATGGTTTGTTGTGACCCACACAGTCAAAGACTTTAGCATAGTCAATAAAGCAAAGTAGATGTTTTTCTGGAACTCTCTTGCTTTTTTGATGATCCAACTGATGTTGACAATTTGATCTCTGGTTCCTCTGCCTTTTCTAAACCCAGCTTGCACATCTGGAAATTATCAGTTCACATACTGCTGAAGCCCGGCTTGAAGCATTTTAAGCATTACCTTGCTAGCATTGGCAGCATAATTAGAAATAAAAAATGATTTTAGTTGACCTATGTCATCAAAATCATTTGATTGTGAATTGGAGTGATTGTGGGAAAGTAGGAGGAGTCAATAGGTTACTGTGCATCTGGAAACCAATTTGTTCTTGAAAATGGAAGAGGTGTGACCGGTATTTGTAATAAGAGAGGGAGCATTTCAGTATTTATAATTTTGAAACTGGGGTAGCATTCAATCACAAAGAGAACAATTATACATTGGGTGACTGATTAAAACATAAGAGATCATGAAAGTTGAGGAGCCAATGTGTCACTTTATACTTGAAGTCTGTGACTGCCCAGGTAAGAAAAGGATATATTGGTGTGAATATTATGAGATATTGAGATCACTGAAGATCATGAAACAGCATCTTAGAGTCTGAGAGATGAATGTAATATGAAATACGGGAGTGATTTAAAATTAGGCCTAAAATTTCAAAAGGGAAGATATTTTAAAGTGGAAGTTGCAGAACTATGGTGAGGAAATAGCGAAGAATGAGGATTATGGAGACCTGTAGTATTCAGGAGCAGTAACCTCTATTGAAGGAGGTTGTAGAACATGTAGGTTTGGGTCAATGTCTTTGCTGGTTGAGAAATGCAAAATTGAACTATTTCCCTGATGGCATTTTATTATCTTTAATTTACACAAGCATGTTTTGCTTGTGTTCCATGTTGTCCTTTTATTTTATTTTTTTAAATACAAATTTATTTATTTTAATTGGAGGTTAATTACAATATTGTGTTGGTTTTGCCATACATCAACATGATTCTGCCACAGGTATACACGTATTCCCCATCCCGAACCCCCCTCACTCCTCCCTCCCCATACCATCCCTCTGGGTCATCCCAGTGAACCAGACCCAAGCAATCAGTATCAGGCATCAAACTTGGACAGGCAATTCGTTTCATATATGATATTATACATGTTTCAATGCCATTCTTCCAAATCATCCCAACCTCTCCCTCTCCCACAGAGTCCAAAAGACTGTTCTGTACATCTGTGTCTCTTTTGCTGTCTCGCATACAGGGTTATCATTACCATCTTTCTAAATTCAATATATATGCATTGCTACTGCTGCTAAGTCACTTCAGTCGTGTCCACCTTGGTGTGACCCCATAGATGGCAGCACACCAGGCTCCCCCGTTCCTGGGATTCTCCAGGCAAGAACATTGGAGTGGATTGCCATTTCCTTCTTCAATGCATGAAAAGTGAAAAGTGAAAGTGAAGTCGCTCAGTCGTGTCCGACTCTTCGCGACCCCATGGACTGCAGCCTACCAGGCTCCTCCATCCATGGGATTTTCCAGGCAAGAGTACTGGAGTGGGGTGCCATATATGCATTAGTATGCTGTATTGGTGTTTTTCTTTCTGGGTTACTTCACTCTATATAATAGGCTACAGTTTCATCCACCTCATTAGAACTGATTCAAATGTATTCTTTTTCATGGCCGAGTAATATTCCATAGTGTATATGTACCACAGCTTTCTTATCCATTCATCTGCTGATGGACATCTAGGTTGCTTCCATGTCCTGGCTATTATAAACAGTGCTGCGATGAACATTGGGGTACACGTGTCTCTTTCAATTCTGGTTCCTCAGTGTGTATGCCCAGCAGTGGAATTGTAACTAAAGAAACTAAAGACCTATGCATAGAAAAATATAAAACACTGGTGAAAGAAATCAAAGAGGAGACTAATAGATGGAGAAATATACCATGTTCATGGATTAGAAGAATCAATACAGTGAAAATGAGTAGACTACCCAAAGCAATAAATAGATTCAAAGCAATCTCTATCAAGCTAACAATGGTATTTTTCACAGAGCTAGAACAAATACTTTCACAATTTGTATGGAAATACAAAAAACCTCAAATAGCCTGAGCAACCTTGACAAAGAAGAATGGAACTGGAGGAGTCAACCTACCTGACTTCAGGCTCTACTACAAAGCCACAGTCATCAAGACAGTATGGAACTTGCACAAAAATAGAAATATAGATCAATGGAACAAAACAGAAAGCCCAGAGATAAATCCATGTACCTATGGACACTTTATCTTTGAGAAAGAGGCAAGAATATACAATGGATTAAAGACAATCTCTTTAACAAGTGGTGCTGGGAAAACTGGTCAACCACTTGTAAAAGAATGAAACGAACACTTTTTAACACCATACACAAAAATAAACTCAAAATGGATTAAATATCTAAACATAAGACCAGAAACTGTAAAATTTCTAGGGGAGAACATAGGCAAAACACCCTCCCACGTAAATCACAGCAGGATCCTCTATGACCCACCTCCAAGAATATTGGAAATAAAAGCAAAAATAAACACATGGGACTTAATTAAACTTAAAAGCTTCTGCACAACAAAGGAAACTATAAGCAACTTGAAAAGACAGCCTTCAGAATGGGAGAAAATAATAGTAAATGAAGCAACTGACAAACAACTAATCTCAAAAATATACAAGCAACACCTGCAGATCGATTCCAGAAAAATAACTGACCCAATAAAAAAATGGCCAAAGAACTAAATAGATATTTGTCCAAAGAAGACATACAGATGGCTAACAAACACATGAAAAGATGCTCAACATCACTCCTTATCCGTTCATATCAGTCACTCAGTTGTGTCTGACTATTTGCGACCCCATGAATCGCAGCACGCCAGGCCTCCCTGTCCATCACCAACTCCCGGAGTTCACTCAGACTCATGTCCATCGAGTCAGTGATGCTATCCAGCCATCTCATCCTCTGTCATCACCTTCTCCTCCTGCCCCCAACCCCTCCCAGCATCAGAGTCTTTTCCAATGAGTCAATACTTCGCATGACGTGACCAAAGTACTGGAGTTTCAGCTTTAGCATCATTCCTTCTAATGCAATCCCAGGGCTGATCTCCTTCAGAATGGACTGTTTCGACCTCCTTGCAGTCCAACGGACTCTCAAGAGTCTTCTCCAACACCACAGTTCGAATGCATCAATTCTTCGGTGCTCAGCTTTCTTCACAGTCCACCTCTCACATCCATACATGACCACTGGAAAAACCATAGCCTTGACTAGATGGACCCATGTTGGCAAAGTAATGTCTCTGCTTTTCAATATGCTATCTAGGCTGGTCATACTTTCCTTCCAAGGAGTAAGCGTCTTTTAATTTCATGGCTGCAGTCACCATCTGTACTGATTTTGGAGCCCAGAAAAATAAAGTCTGACACTGTTTCCACTGTTTCCCCATCTATTTCCCATGAAGTGATGGGACCAGATGCCATGATCTTTAAGCCATTTTTCACTCTCTACTTTCACCTTCATCAAGAGGATTTTTAGTTCCTCTTCACTTTCTGCCATAAGGGTGATGTCATCTGCATATCTGAGGTTATTGATATTTCTCCTGGTAATCTTGATTCCAGCTTGTGTTTCTTCCAGCCCAGCGTTTCTCATGATGTACTCTGCATGTAAGTAAAATAAACAGGGTGACAATGTACAGCCTTGACGTACTCCTTTTCCTATTTGGAACCAGTCTGTTTTTCCATGTCCAGTTCTAAGTGTTGCTTCCTGACCTGCATACAGATTTCTCAAGAGGCAGATCAGGTGTTCTGGTATTCCCATCTCTTTCAGAATTTTCACTCCCTCTCTCACATGGCCTTTATTTTTTTTATATATAATTAAAATAAATAAATTTATATTAAAAAAAACAAAGGCCAGGTGAGAAAGGGAGTGGGTCACAAGATATGTGATCAGCTCCTGCACAGTTCTCTAATTGATTAATGGAGAGGTAACGTGGCTGTGTCACAGGGGTTAATGTCATTAATACTCAGGCTCCAGTAGGTCTGGAGCTAAGTGCTCCTAGCCATCAAGTAGTTAGCATGGTCAGTTTGGTGGAGGTTTGTTGCTGCTAAGTCGCTTCAGTCATGTCCAGCTCTGTGTGACCCCATAGATGGTAGCCCACTAGGCTCCTCTGTCCCTGAGATTCTCCAGGCAAGAATACTGGAGTGGGTTGCCATTTCCTTCTCCAATTCATGAAAGTGAAAGTGAAGTCCCTCAGTTGTGCCTGACTCTTAGGGACCCCATGGACTGCAGCCTATCAGGCTCCTCCATCCAGGAGATTTTCCAGGAAAGAGTACTGGAGTGTTGTGCCATTGCCTTCTCCGTGGTGGAGGTTTAGGATGGGTAAAGTAAGTCAGGAAATGTGCATCAGATACTGTTATCTATGTACCTCAAAGAGGAGCTAAGGTAAAGGACTTATGGAGGTAGGGCTTTGCCCCAGGAAGGCCCCATATGGTCCTGCTCAGTTACACTCCAGATAGGTCAAGTGACTTACTTAGGATTACCATTTAAATTGGGGTAAAATCTAGAGTTATAACCCTGGTATCCTGCATTTTCAGTCCTCCCCCCAGTCCCTGTTGCCTATGGACATGATAAATTCTCTTATCTCTCTGTTTCTCTTATTTCATAATGTGAAGTTGGGGTTTCTACCAGTAGAAAATAGTAAAGTCAGATAATACAATTTCTGCAAGTAGAAGAACTTTTGATACCAACCAGCAAGTAATAAGAAGTGCTATAAGATAAGTGTAATTAGTACTGGAAGGTTTTGAAGGCAAAAGAGTTTACATGTAAATGGAGGATCCAGAGAATTCTCATGAAATAGATGGTACTTAAGTTGGGGGACTACACAACCAGGTCCCACTTCACTTTAGGAATCTTAAGTAAGAAGCAGTGCAGAAAATACCATAGAGCTGGTAGAAAGGCAGAAAGTGGATAAATCAGTTCTGAAGCTATCAGAGTAGCACAAGCATGAGGTAATCAGGGACAGTGGGAATAGAAGAGAAGTGATAGGGTTGACAGATGTGGCAGAGGTCAAGAACTATCATTACTTGTCAAGTGTCTGCCTAGAGGGGTGATGGAGAAGTTGAAACCAAAAATGTCTCCTAGATTTTAAGTCTGATTGACCATTAACAGAAACAGGAAAATCAAAAGAAAACAGTGATTTGGAAGGGGAGAGGATGAGCCCAGTCAATAGTGCAGGCAGGACATCTTAGGGGAAATGTCCATAATAAAGCTAGTATCCAGGAATGAGGTGGAGTTTGCCATCGATATTTGGGGGACATATTCATGGGAGTGGATAGGATTTCCAAGATGAGGGTAGGAGCTTGACTTAGGTGTGGAGAGGGTGTGTCAGAACAAGAGCATAGATAATCAAACCTTGGCAAACATGACACAGTGCTATTTTTTATTAAAAAGAAAAAGCAAAACCTAAGAGGTTTCTATCAATTTATACCTTGAAAATGTATCACATACATGATCTTTTGTACTCCCAGAACTCCTGTCTGACACAGTATTGCATGATTTTTTACAGGTGCAGCTAATAAAGGATTCTGTGACTCCCAAGCTGCAATTTAGTCATTTCACCACTCAACACTACCAACTAGCTGCTTTTTATATCCTGGATACGTTTATAAAACCTTCTTCTCCTTTAATCTGACTACCACAGGCTGCAGGTTAGTCTAGGAACTCTTCAGTATTGCTCTTTGACTAAGGGCCCTAACCCAAGACAGAATAGCTAAGTATTATTCTCAACCTAGTCATACACAGTCATTTATGTCTCTCAAGAATTATTTATTGAGAATAAGTTGAGGATTGGATTCAAACAAAAGGGATATGGACTTTTAATTTTTCACATCTGGGTCTTAATGTAATCCAGAATTATTGTCTCAGAGTCAAGCATTTGGAGCTGAGGTTGTCGTACGTCCTCTGGCCTATCAAAAAAAGGCCCTGTGCTTTTGGTCACTTTGTGAAGGAGCACTATCTTTGCATTTTACACAGTAGAATCAGAGCCAGCCTTTGGCAATGATGTGAAAAATAAGTCATTGCACAGAACTCCCCCTCTTTTTGGTAGACTTCCTTTTTTCCTTTGTACTTGGTTCTTATCTGCCCAATATCCCATACTGTAACCCTTGAAAGTATTCTCTCATCCTCTGAGGGAAATGGAAACACATATTTCCTTGCTGTGTAAATTAGAAAGAAACAGAGTAGGGTATTTCAAGGTTATATGTTCTATGGGATTTAAAGGACATTTTGTTTAGTTTTTAGTTAAAATTGAGTTTTTGAAAGAAGACCAGTTATCACTGGAAGCTATGTTCTATCTAATAGGAGAGAAAGAATGTTTAACTTGGTAAGCAATTCTTAGTTAATGTGGGAGAAATAGACCAATAAAGAAGACAGAGGAAGCAAAATTAATTAGTTTGAAAATGCCAGTACCCTAATTAAAATAAAAACCATTAAGCAATCAAGTATATAGTAAAATTGACTTTTCATTTGGTGATTGTGTTGTTCACCCTTTTAGTTACATAAATTGGCACTGATATGTGGCCTCAATATATGTTGACTTCCTATATGGTTTGTGATAGATGTCTACATGGTCAAATTTAGCCTGTTGCTGATTAAAGAATCCCTACATGGGTTTTGTATGCAAGGCAAAAATTCTTAGAGAAACTAAGAGATTTATTTGGTACTTGAATCCTGGGATTAAAGAATCCTATACTTGATGTGTTTCTTAAAATAATTTGTAAGATAATTAAAGTATCTGAAGTAGTATATGAAGTGTGAAATAACAAATATAACATTTATTTGCTGTCTTAATATAAACTGATCTCATTTATTTGTATAGAAAAGGTATTTAAATACAAATTGTGAATATAAATACCAATATTATTATAAGATAAATGGTAAATAAAAGGAGTAATGTTTCAATTTCTGAAGTACATTTTTATTTTAAACACCATTATAATTGGGCTTCCCTGATAGCTCAGTTGGTAAAGAATCCACCTGCAATGCAGGAGACCCCAGGTCAATTCCGGCATTGGGAAGATCCCTTGGAGAAGGGAAAGGCTACCCACTCCAGTATTCTGGCCTGAAGAATTCCATGGACTGTATAGTCCATGGGATCACAAAGAGTTGGACACAACTGAGTGACTTTCACTTCCATAATTTCATTATCTTACTGGCAATCTGTCAAGAATATCAATTTTATTTTTATATGATTATTCAAAAACTGAATGTGAATATTCAGGGTGTTCCTCTTAAATCCCCAATATTCCATAATGGATAAAGTAAAATGGTATACTTCAGCCAAAGAGTGAATTACCTAAGGACTGGCCTTCATGAGCTCATGAAATTTGACTTCACTTGTTGGGAGTGGACATAGGAGATTAAGGACACAAAAGAAAATCTACTAATATCATATGAGAGTAGTAGACATTTAGTCTCTATACTTTTTTCTTTTTCATATTTTGTTTAAAAGATAAACTCAATAAAATGTTGGTTAAATGGACAAATAAATGGAAATCAAAATTCAATGATTCTCAACATTTTCCCCACCTTAACACCCCGGAAGGTTATTCCAAGCTCTCATCAGCAACAGTGGGTTGAGGAGAAATTTTCAACTAGAGAGTGAAGCATATCCTAAGAGAGGGAGGTTAGAATTTGGGTTGAGACATGAAGGGTGTTGTGCAGTGTGTAATTTGAGAAGGTTCCCTGGGTAATTCTGATATATGGACCCACCTGAGTAGAAAAATCTCTGGCTTAGACAATTCTCAGTGACAAATTAAAAGGAAACTGATGTTTGCAGGATTTTTAGAATCCATATTCTTTTAACATATGGAAATAGATAGGAACTTATTATTATAATGGGTTTCAGTTACACTGGGATTGTAATTTGATACCCATCCAGTACAGATGCCAGTAGAGGGTTTGGCAACACTTCCGAGAGTTTAGATAATTAACTCAATAATTTATCTGAAACCTTGCTGTTGCTGCTGCTGCTGAGTTGATTCAGTCGTGTCCAACTCTTTGCGACTCCATGGACTGTAGCCCACCAGGCTCCTCCATCCATGGGGATTCTCCAGGAAAGAATACTGGAGTGGGTTGTCATGCCCTCCCCCAGGGGATCTTCACAACTCAAGGACTGAACCTGCATCTCCTATGCCTCCTGCATTAGTAGGTGGGTTCTTTACCACTAGCACCACCTGGAAAGACCTATCAGAAACCCTTACTTGGTTGATTGGTTTTAGTCAATAAGTCGTGTCCGACTCTTACAACACCATGGACTGTGGCCCGTCAAGCTCCTCTGTCCACGGGGATTCTCCAGGCAAGAACAATGGAGTGGGTTGCCATTTCCTTCTCCAGGGGATCTTCCTGAACCAGGAATTGAACCCGGCTCTCCTGCATTGCAGGCAGATGATTTACTGACTGAGCTATGAGGAAAGCCTCATCAGAAACCCTACTTGCTATTATACTTTTGAATGATTCATACACAAAGTACACAGAAGTTTTATTTTTAATTCCATGTGTGTGTGTGTGTGTGTGTGTGTGTGTATTCATCTGAAATCTCTTGGTAACCTCAGATTTTTTCAAGTCAGCCTGAAGGCTGTGATCTAGGACTTCATTATCATGTCAGGAACAAGAAAATATAAATGAACAGAGAGATGAGGAGCAGTCAGAGGTTAAAACCAGGAGGCATCACTAGGAGGCGGAGAGTAAAGTTGGCCTAGGTTGAGCTAAGCAGAGCAACCCTATTCTTTTGTGAGAACTCAAAAGAGGCTGACTGATCTAGGGGTGATAAAATAAGTGGTCAGCAGAATTGGAATAATGATATATAATTGCTGACACCTTAGTAATTCATGTAGATTTTTTATGAATAAAATATGAATTGTTCAACAAAAATAAAACTTTTTTTCCCCTTGTTGTTTTCTCCACTGAATTTTCAATGCTAAGGCATTATCCAAGAAAGAATAAAAGATTTGTTCCTCCACCCTAACAGTAGGAGTAGATGGGTTCTGTAAGAATGCACTAAAAGCATCCTTGTACCTTATTTCGAAGACAGAAGATGCCTGTCTGCCACAATTTTGAGCAAAGAGTTGTGTATCACATTGGGCTATTACTGCTCCCTGGTGCTGGGTTTATGCAATTCAATCACCTGCAAATGTTTTCTATGTTCTGCAACCAGCCTCTCAGGTTTGATTTGGTTTTGTATAAATTTTCAAACGACAGCACCTTAAGCAAACATGCATGTTGCACATATTCATAGGAAATCTGTTTTATAGACCACTCTAAAAAATCAGAAGGTTTTCCAACTTTCTTATTACTAAGTTGTTGACAGATGGATCATTCAATTGACTTTTAAATAGGAAGATGAATGACTAAGAAATCAAGTTATTTGTCCAATGTTTATGAGCAGCAACCTCCTTGTTTGGGTAAAGAAATGACCATTTGCCTCCCCAAATGAGTCAGGAAATGGCTGAGGGGTGCAAAGATTAGCAGGGGATCGCATAATACTGTTTGCAAACTTCTAAGGATAGCTGTTCATTTTAGGGCATCAAGTCCTATGAGTAGCCTTGGACCACACTACCTAATGTGTGAACAAAACTGCTAAATAAATAGCTAATATTTTTGATCACTTGTATTATTTCTTTTAAACTTTACAATATGGGATTATTATTATTTCCACTTCCACTAAGAAAGTGAATCTTACAATGATTAAATAATGCATTCCCTTTGCAGAGATATATAGTAAGGAAGCCAGATTTTTCAATTTGGGCTTGTCTGACTGCATATTCAGCATTTATTACCCATCACACTGGAGTTGTTCCTATGCACCACAAAAAGAGTAAGGCCAAGGTCAACTTGATACATTTGTCCTTCTGTGGCCTTCTGGTATTCATCAGTGGTTGAATAAGTTGTAAGGGACAAGCAAGGTGGAAAAGAGTTTAATTTCAAGAACAAAGTGATGTACCCTCAGTGAGATGATTGTACCCTGCATTTATTACATGTGAATTTCTTTCTTTTTTTTTTTTTTTTTGATTGTTAACATCTTACTTCCATTTTCATTTTTATTTATTTATTTATTTTATTTTATTTTTTACTTTGCAATATTGTATTGGTTTTGCCATACATCAACATGCATCCGCCCTCTGTCCTAAACAGCAATGACTACAGGAAAACTTGCATTTTTCAGAACGTGCCTGTGCTGATGAATCAGTGCTGTTGATGTATTTCAAAAGACCTTCTGTGATAGACTTATAATTTTTTTTCTATGCAGCCAGTATAAAATCAATCAGTGAGTCCATGATGAATCATGAAACACATTTCTTGACAAATAAAACCTTGCATTCATTGTCAATCAATCCAACTGTCCCACCACTGTTTCAATTGCCAGCTGTGAAATATTACTCTGAAACATGGAATTTATTGTTGGAAAGAGCCAGTATCAATCTAGTTGTCCTGCAGCAGGTACATCTTGCTATTCAGCAAGTATATCCAGCTGTATTGATTCTAAGTATATATTCATCTTAGCCTTAAACTCATTTATGCTACCTACTCTGAGTATATTATATATTGTTCTGTTCCCAATTCTAATATCTTTCTTGGAGATGGAACCTTTTCTAAATTTAAAAATAGCCTACAGTTTTCCTCCTATGACATCCAGACCTGTATTTTCCATATATATTTTAAAAACTAATAAACACTGATTCATGTACTAGATTTTTGGGTCAATTTAAATTTGGTAGATTTTAGCTAAAAGAAAGAAGTAATAAAATGCTCCGAGGAAAGCACTGAATGAAAGAAAAATTTGAATTCAGGGCTTTGAAGACAATTAATTGAGGAAGAACTAATCACTTTATATTCTCAACTCAACCAAATACATATTTTTCAAAAATAGTGGATTATAATAAGAGTATAAACATTTCCCAGTATATGAAGAGACTGTTTTTGCTGCCTTTGTAAAATATCAGTTCAACTAACATTCAAATCTGACATAAAGAAGAAGTGGATGAGTGGTTAATGCTCTATCATCAAGAATATTTGGGTATGATTTTAGAAAATAAGATGGTATAATGTATAACTTTCATGGGTTTAACTTTCAGAAAATGGGAGTGTAAAGGAGTGTACAGAACCAAAATAATGCTAACCATGATTTCACCTTTTTGTATAGGCTACAGGAGGCATGAAACACCTTACAGTGATGTCATTTTTGCACTCCAGTGATTATTGTGGCAGATAACTGAGAGTTCTTAAAAAGTCATTTTTGCCTCTGTTTTGTGGTTACTTTCACTAATTCTTGCAGACATTTTGTTTACAAAACCATTTCAGCATTAGACTAATATTAGATACTTGATGGACAGTTTTCTTGAGATTCACAAAAGGCAGAGACACTAATTTTTGTGTTATCTGTCTCTATTAGAACTGAAGTAGATTGGTCACAGAGAAGCAGATTTGCCACATGACAAGGAATATTATTGTACATTGCAAAGTTTACTTCAAGTGCTTTAAATCTGAAGATTATGGAAATGCTAAGCCTATATGAGAGTTGCCACTAAAGGGCCACATTGGTATGGTACCTAGAAACTATGAATTCAACAAACAATGAAATAATTTGGTGAATTGAAATGTCTGATTTGACATATAAAGAGGCCTCAGTTATTTCTACTTGATTGTATTCACACAAATTCCAAATTTAGTCCTCATTGTCTACCTTCTTTCCTGTATATTTTCATTTTCTAATAGAATTTTGCCAACACTTCTAAAAATGAACACTCTAAAAGGAAACCATCATGGTTCTCCCAGGTAGCAGTTATTAAAAATATACTTGACCTGTTGATTGCACAAATTTCTCAGTCTATTAGGTTGAAAATCTTGGGAGTCATCATTTAACATCAGACTTTATTACACATTACTATTCTCTTAACCCACCTTTCACTCTTCACCATATATCCTTTTCTATCATAATTTGTCAGCTGACTCCCTAATCATTCTTCGTGGCTAAGCTCAAACTTCACCTCTCCTGAGAGTCTTTTCTGATGTTCTCCATGACCATTATCAGTTGGATGTCTTCTGTGTTTTACTATAGTACCATGAGCATACCTGAGTAATAGTACTATAGTCACTGTGGTATTGCAGCAGTGGGTCTGCTATATAGTTGTTGCCTAGTAAATGCTTGTTAAGTGATGACATGTGTTGGCTTTTTCCCTTTAATGACATTGTAGTTGTATGTACAATGACATGTCTTAACAACCAAACTTAATGAGAACACTAATCTTTGTGGAAGAATAAATGTTTGGTAACCAGTGTTTCCGGAGAAGGCAATGGCATGCCACTCCTGTACTCTTGCCTGGAAAATCCCATGGATGGAGGAGCCTGGTAGGCTGTAGTCCATGGGGTCGCTAAGAGTCAGACATGACGGAGCGACCTCCCTTTCACTTTTCACTTTCATGCATTGGAGAAGGAAATGGCAACCCACTCCAGTGTTCTTGCCTGGAGAATCCCAGGGACGGAGGAGCCTAGTGGGCTTCCATCTATGGGGTTGCACAGAGTCGGACATAACTGAAGCGACTTAGCAGCAGCAGCAGCAGCAGCAGCAGCCAGTGTTTCTCTCTGTGTTGTTAAGGGTATAGCTTGGGTAAGTGATTGTGGAAACAAGTGTTGAAGGAATTTTGACAACTGTTAGACAAAAGCAATAGCCCCTATATTCTGTGGAGAACAGCCTTAATGTTGAATGACTGAATCTACAACAATGGTCATGCTGAAATTTGTAACAGACAATGCCTAAAATGGGAGAAAGACAATTTATCCTGTATACTTTTAAACATCTGGCATTATCTACATTTACTGAATCACCATTAAGAATATAATGGATGAAAATCTTCATAGTTCATTATCAGAATTATTGCTCTTGGGCAATAGATCTCTACACATTTTCATCATTCAGTCAAAGCCAATGAGCATCTCAGACATTTTCAGAATTTGAACAATTTTTCTTGGAGTTGTACAGTACAGGATGTTTCCACTTGACATTTTGTTTCAATTGTCTATGAAGAAAATGACTCTTCATGCTATGTCTATTGAACTGACATTGGTGGTATCCAGTCTTCTAAGCAAAGAACCACTATAAAGATAGTGTTTGGCTTGTTAATGTAGTTTGAAATGGCAGCCCAGAGGCACAGTGCTGAATAAATATCATAAAACAAGATCAATCAATGATATATGAGGTATTCTTCTATGTGAAAAAGAAGTATGCAGGATAAACTGATGAAGAGAAGTTATATTCAGTATCTGTGGAAGTTAGTGAATATCATAAAAAATAGATCAGCACTTGAGTATTAAATGACATATTTCCCTACCTGTTATACCAAGAAATATTCCTTTTAACCAAAAAGAAAATGAAGGCATTGTAGGAATTAACTTCCTCCAGTTTCCAGTAGGAGCAAAGTCCTACCATTTATTTTTGTGACATGGAGTGACTGTGCTTTGTTTGTACATTTTCTGATGAACAAAACAAACCAGTAAGCTAAAATGGTTCTTGGGCCTCAATTCACAAAGGCAGGGTAGCTTTTACCCTAATGGTAGTAACCACTTGTTGGAGCAATTGCAGTTATATTGAGCATATTATTTTTCTAGTTTCTGATATAAATATTTATCTGGCAGTAGTATATGATTTTTGCCTTTAAACATGCACATGGGTACACATGTGTTTGTATGGGTACTCACAGTTACATCACATCGTATGTGTTAAAAAGGGAGAAACATCTAGAAACTAACTTACAAAGATCCTCTTCCCTATGCAGTGATTTCAGTGTTACATGTATACATACACAAATATAAACATACTGCAAGACAAGGAATAAGATGAATATAATCAGAACCTATTATGTAAATAAAATAGTGCATAATTAAGTATGAGTAACTTCACATACACAGATGATACCACTGTAATGGCATAAAGTGAGGAGGAACTAAAGAGCCCCCTGATTAGGGTGAATGAGAAGAGTGAAAAAACTGGCTTAAAACTCAATATTAAAAAAAATAAAATAAAAACAGATCACATCATAGGATCTCATCACTTCATGGCAGATAGAAGGGAAAAAAATAGAAGCAGTGACAGATTTTCTCTTCTCGGGCTCCAAAATCACTGCAGATGGTGACTGCAGTCATGAAATTAGAAGACACTTGCTCCTTGGGAGAAAAGCTATGACAAACCTAGACAGCATATTAAAAAGCAAAGACATCACTTTGCCGACAAAGGTCCATATAGTCAAAGCTAAAGTCTTCCCAGTGGTCATATATCATGTGAGAGTGGGACCATAAAGAGGGCTGAGTGCCAAAGAATGATGTTTTTGAATTGTGGTGCTGGAGAAGACTCTTGAGAGTCCCTTGGACTGCAAGGAGATCAAACTAGTCAATCCTAATAGAAATCAACCTTGAGTATTCATTGGAAAGACTGATACTGAAAAAGAAGCTCCAATACTTTGATGCAAAGATCCAAAACATTGTAAAAGACCCTGCTGCTGGGAAAGATCAAGAGCATGAGGAGAATGGGGCAACAGAGGATGAGATGGTTGGATGGCATCATAAGTTTGAGCAAACTCCAGGAGAAAGTGAGGGACAGGGCAACCTGGTGTGCACAGAGTTGGACACCACATGTGTCCATGTGGTGGCATAGAGTTGGACATGATTTAGCAACTGCAAAACAATCAGTATGAATAAATATTCGGGGCAATTGGTTCAATGAAGAATGGTGCTACTTTCATATTTTCCTCCAAACTACAGTCCGATAAAACAGTTTAAAACACTTTAAAGGAAAAAAACTTAACATCAAGACACCTTGTCTGGGTCTCTATAATACTACCCCTGTTCTAAATTATTATGGCTTTAATATAGAGAATGATGACTATGTGCCAGACCCTGAGCTAAGCATTTAACATGTGAACCTCATTTGGTTCTTACTACACACTGGCATTAAGAATCATTACCTTGTTTAACAGATGAATAAAGTGACCAAAGCTCATACTCTTAAATGTTATAGTAAACTCTTCCCTCTTTTTAGAAAATCTATTTGAGTAGTTTCCATTTCTGTGTTTTGATATGTTCTTATCTTAGGTAACTTTTTAAATTATTGAAAGAAAGCTTTTGGGACTGCATTTTTTCCCTTAACTCTATATTAGTCCTTTTCTTATTTTAACTTTTAATTTTATATTGGAATGTGTGTGTGCTAAGTCACTTTGGTCATGTGCGACTCTGCACCACCATATGGATTGTAACCTGCCAGGCTCCTCTGTCCATGGGATTTTCCAGGCAAGAATATTGGAGTGGGTTGCCATGCCCTCCTCCATGAGATCTTCCTGACCCAGGGATCAAACTCGTGTTTTCTTAAGTTTCCTGCATTGGCAGGTGGGTTTGTTACCAGTAGCGCCACCTGGCAAGCCCTATATTTAAGTATTTTAGTCGTATTTCTAAAACCTGGATTCTCATGTACTCTCATAATAAGCTAGGGCCATTACCACTGTAGATAAATGAGTTGACATTGTTGATGTCCTGCCTGTTGCAAGGAATTGAAAGTCCAGCTGAGAGCAATGTTACTGCCTTGGCAGGAGCTGTCAAGATTCACATTTTTGGCCTGATGCTGGATATGTGTATACTGATGACAGTCACAGAAACTAGACATTTTCAATCATCGTTAAAAATGGGAAGAAATCATGAAGTTCTAAAAGCCTTTGTTTCCATGAAATCTACAAATAGTGCAAATAAAGTATATTTTGTGTATATGAGTGCATGTATATAAAGTATCTTTATTAACAGCAACAATTGGTCTATGTGCTTGTAAACTAAATTCAGGTTATTTCATTATTTTGCATTCTGAGTCAATGGAACTTTACTATATTAGTGTTTAATCTCCCTGAATACCTGAATAATGTTATCCTTAAGCTCAAATAGAATATAATAGATTCATGCTGAGCCCAATATAGTAAAGTTCCATTTACTCAGAATCCAAAATAATGAAATAACCTGAATTTAGTTTATAAGCACATAGACCAATTGTTGCTGTTAATAAAGATACTTTACATATTCAGATACATTCTAAAGTAAAACAAACAAGCCTGCAGATTCTAGTTTTAGTGATAAGTATTACCTTTGATATTAAAATTTTCATGTTTATATAATGGTATTTAAAGAAATTCAAACATGAGAGTTAACTAATTAGAATACTCCATTACTCATTTTCTATAAGTTCCATTTGTTAATTCTAGAAGGAATACATTGATATCACTTGATATCATTGATATGACATGATATCTTTGAAACTGGCTTGTGTAATAAGCCTTCAGAACAAAAGATGATTTGGGGCTAATTGATGAATTAGAATTCTCTAGTCAATGAACACAAATAGCAATGGTAATTTAGATAAAATGAATGTTTTCTTTAATTGAAAAATCCATTCAAATTTCTCACCTAAAATAGGACATCTGTACCTGAGAGGCTAGTTTCTAATGTGAAATAATAAGCTTGAATCAGCCAAGCGATATATTGGAGGTTCCAGGTAGACCGGCTTGTCTAAAACTATAATTTACTTGGGTCTTTACTTTGTTAGGGAGTGAAGACATGTAACTCTTTCCAAAGTGTTTCTTGAGTTATTTCCTAGTGGGAATTTCTTGTGAAGGAGCTGTACTGTAGAGTCACAGCACAGATTAGAGACATATCAATTGTGTGATTGTGATGATGTGGAGGAGTGCATGGTGATCCCAGCCACTGTGTGAAAGAATCTAAGATTGTGTACAAATTGTCTTTACCTAGAGTCACACTGCCTGAATTCAATTATGAAACAAAAATAATAACATAAAAATAATTCCTCTGGAGTCACATTTTCATTGTTTCTCCAGGGATATTGTCATTATCCTCACCATAGAAGATGCTCCTTCCCTTCTTTCAAATGTTAATACCTGTCATACTCCTTGCCCAACCAAAGTCTTCTCTTTTATATGGTAAATGATCTTACTTCCTTTGAGAATTCCTCAATTTATTTTTAAACATCCATTTGGACTTCAACTATTTTTTTCTTAATAAAGTGGATGTTCAGAGTTGGAAATAATACTAACATAATTTGACCAAGTATCATTCAGTACATTATTCGATACACTATATTTTTCCCTGAAGAAACTTAGGATATTTTACTAGTTATCTGGCCCCTACTGGTCTATGGCTGGTTCAATGAAAAAAATTTAACAGAGATTTTTTTTTTAGTCCTAATATTACAGTATTTTCTCCTGTCTAGGTGAAAATTCACTCTGTCCCTTAACCTAACAAAACACCAAGGAAAGATGATCCACATATTTGTCTCTTCCTTTAACATTCCATGATATACAGCAATATTAAATGAATAGTTCGAGGAATTAAAGATTGCTGCAAATATACCTCTTTTCAAGCTAGGTCTTTATCTAACTGAAGTGAAAAATAGCATGTCTTTTTAAGCAAATAAATGCATAGAAAAGAAGATAAAAAGGGATATATGAACAATCAGCTTTTTCACACCTTGTGGTGAAATAGCTAGATCTCTGGTTCTCAACCCCGCATACATATTAGAACCATCTGATGACCTGTTAAAAATAAGAGCTATAACTTTCAAAAAAACATTAAATGGCTTTATTGAGCAGAATTGACACAAAATAAATTGCACATATTTAAAATGTATAATTTTGACAGTCTTAGCATATATTAATAATTTGAAACTATCACTAAAAATAATGTAATGAATATATCAAACCTCAAAAGTTTCCTACTACCCTTTTGTAATCTTGACCCACCAACCTTCACAGGCAACCACAAATATCTTCTAAGTTTTCAAATAAAAGGAATCTTTCATTAATTACTCTTTTACTGTTTTCTTTCACTAAGCAAAATTATTTAAAGCTTCATTCATGCTGTAACCTGCACTTCAGTTCAGTTCAGTTCAGTCACTCAGTCGTGTCCGACTCTTTGCGACCCCATGAATCGCAGCATGCCAGGCCTCCCTATCCATCACCAACTCCTGGAGTTCACTCAGACTCACGTCCATCGAGTCAGTGATGCCACCCAGCCATCTCATCCTCTGTCGTCCCCTTCTCCTCCTGCCCCCAATCCCTCCCAGCATCAGAGTCTTTTCCAGTGAGTCAACTCTTCACATGAGGTGGCCAAAGTACTGGAGTTTCAGCTTTAGCATCGTTCTTGCCAAAGAAATCCCAGGGCTGATCTCCTTCAGAATGGACTGGTTGAATCTCCTTGCAGTCCAAGGGACTCTCAAGAGTCTTCTCCAACACCACAGCTCAAAAACATGAGTTCTTTGGCACTCAGCCTTCTTCACACTCCAACTCTCACATCCATACATGACCACAGGAAAAACCATAGCCTTGACTAGATGGACCCATGTTGGCAAACTAACGTCTCTGCTTTTCAATATGCTATCTAGGTTGGTCATAACTTTCCTTCCAAGGAGTAAGTGTCTTAATTTCATGGCTGCAGTCACCATCTGCAGTGATTGTGGAACCCAAAAGAATGAAGTCTGACACTGTTTCCACTGTTTCCCCATCGACCGGATGCCATAATCTTAGTTTTCTGAATGTTGAGCTTTAAGCCAACATTTTCACTCTCCACTTTCACTTTCATCAATAGGCTTTTTAGTTCCTCTTCACTTTCTACCATAAGGCTGGTGTCGTCTGCACATCTGAGGTTATTGATATTTCTCCCAGCAATCTTGATTCCAGCTTGTGTTTCTTCCAGTCCAGCGTTTCTCATGATGTACTCTGCATATAAGTTAAATAAGCAGGGTGACAATATACAGCCTTAACATACTCCTTTTCCTATTTGGAACCAGTCTGTTGTTCCATGTCCAGTTCTAACTGTTGCTTCCTGACCTGCATATAGGTTTCTAAAGAGGCAGGTCAGGTGGTCTGGTATTCCCATCTCTTTCAGAATTTTCCACAGTTTACTGTGATCCACACAGTCAAAGGCTTGGCATAGTCAATAAAGCAGAAATAGATGTTTTTCTGGAACTCACTTGTTTTTTTGGTGATCCAGCAGATGTTGGCAATTTGATGTCTGGTTCCTCTGCCTTTTCTAAAACCAGCTTGAATATCTGGAAGTTTATGGTTCACGTATTGCTGAAGCCTGGCTTGGAGAATTTTGAGCATTACTTTACTAGTGTGTGAGATAAGTGCAATTGTGTGGTAGTTTGAGCATTTTTTGGAATTGCCTTTCTTTGGAATTGGAATGAAAACTGACCTTTTCCAGTCCTGTGGCCACTGCTGAGTTTTCAAAATTTCCTGGCATATTGATTACAGCACTTTCACAGCATCATCTTTTTGGATTTGAAATAGCTCAACTGGAATTCCATCACCTTCACTAGCTTTGTTCTTAATGATGCTTTCTAAGGCCCACTTGACTTCACATTCCAGGATGTCTGGCTCTTGGTGAGTGATCACAGCATCGTGATTATCTTGGGCTTGAAGATCTTTTTTGTACAGTTCTTCTGTGTATTCTTGCCACCTCTTCTTAATATCTTCTGCTTCTGTTAGGTCCATGCCATTTCTGTCCTTTATCGAGCCCATCTTTGCATGATATGTTCCCTTGGTATCTCTAATTTCCTTGAAGAGATCTCTAGCCTTTCCCATTCTGTTGTTTTCCTCTATTTCTTTGCATTGATCACTTAGGAAGGCTTTCTTATCTCTTCTTGCTATTCTTTGGAACTCTGCATTCAGATGCTTATATCGTTCCCTTTCTCCTTTGCTTTTCACTTCTCTTCTTTTCACAACTATTTGTAAGGCCTCCCCAGACAGCCATTTTGCTTTTTTGCATTTCTTTTACATGGGGATGATCTTGATCCCTGTCCTCTGTACAATGTCATGAACCTTAGTCCATAGTTCATCAGGCACTTCATCTATCAGATCTATAGATAGATCTATAGATCTATAGGACCTGGAATGTCAGTTTCATGAATCAAGGCAAATTGGAAGTGGTCAAACAAGAGATGGCAAGAGTAAATCAGCGAACTAAAATGGATTGGAATGGGTGAATTTAACTCAGATGAACATTATATCTAGTACAGTGTATAGGAATCCCTTAGAAGAAATAGAGTAGCCATCATGGTCAACAAAAGAGTTTGAAATGCAGTTCTTGCATGCAGAATGATCTCTGTTCGTTTCCAAGGCAAACCATTCAATATCACAGTAATCCAAGTCTATGCCCCAACCAGTAATGCTGAAGAAGCTGAAGTTGAACAGTTCTTTGAAGACTTATAAGACCTTTTAGAACTAACACCCAAAAAAGATGTCCTTTTCATTATAGGGGACTGGAATGCAAAAGTAGGAACTCAAGAGACACCTGGAGTACAGGCAAATTTGGCCTTGGAATACGGAATGAAGCAGGGCAAAGACTAATAGAGTTTTGCCAAGAAAATGCACTCATCATAGCAAATACCCTCTTACAAAAACATAAGAGAAGACTCTACACATGGACATCACCAGATGGTCAACACCGAAATCAGATTGATTATATCCTTTGCAGCCAAAGATGGAGAAGCCCTATACAGTCAACCAAAACAAGACCAGGAGCTGACTGTGGCTCAGACCATGAACTCCTTATTGCCAAATTCAGACTAAGTATGGAAAACCACTTGACCATTCAGGTATGACATAAATCAAATCCCTTATGATTACACAGTGGAAGTGAGAAATAGATTTAAGGGACTAGATAACCTGCACTTAGAGTTCATTAATTTTTATTGCTGAGTAGTATTTCATCTTATGTATTCCACATTTTATTTTACATAAAATGAAATACTATTTAAAAAATGACAGAATGATCTCGCTTCACTTCCAAGGCCAAACATTCAACATCAGAGTAAACCAAGTCTGTACCCTAATCACTGATGCTGAAGAAGCTGAAGTTAACTGGTTCTGTAAAGACCTACAACACTTTCTAGAAATAACACCAAAAAAAGATATCCTTTTCATTACAAGGGATTTGAATACAAAAGTAGAAAGTCAAGACATGACTGGAATAACAGGCAAGTTTAGCCTTGGAGTTCAAAATGAAGCAGGGCAAAGGAAAACATATTTTTGTCAAAAGAGCACGCTGGTCATAGCAAACCCCCATTTCCAACAACCCAAGAAATGAGTCTACACATGAACATCACCAGATGGGCAATACTGAAATGAGATTGACTTTGTTCTTTGCAGCCAAAGATAGAAAAGCTCTATACGCCCAGTAAAAACAAGACCTGGAGCTGGCAGTGGTTCAAATCATGAGCTCCTTATTGAAAAATTCAGGCTTAAATTGAAGAAAGTAGGGAAAAACACTACGACATTCAGGTATGATCTAAATCAAATTCCTTATGGTTATACAGTGGAAATAATGAATAGATTCAAAGGAGTAGTCTGGTAGACAGATGCTTGAAGAGCTATGGATGGAGATTCATAACATTGTACTGAAGGCAGTGACCAAAAGCATTCCAAAGAAGAAGAAATGAAAGAAGGCAAAGTGGTTGTCTGATGAGGCTTTACAAAAAAAAAAAAAAAAGAGAGAGAGAGAGAGAGAGAGAAGAGAAAGACAAGGGAGAAAGGGAAAGATATACCCAACTGAGTGCAGAGTTCTAGAGAATACCAAGGAGAGATAAGAAATTTAAATTAAAAGAAAATAAAGTTAAAAAAAAGAAGGCCTTCTTAAATGAACAGTTCAAAGAAATAAGAGTAAAAGAATAGAATGAGAAAGACTAGGGATCTCTTCAAGAAAATTGGAGGTATTAAGGAAACATTTCATTCAAGGATGGACACAATAAAAGATAGAGAATATAAAGATCTAACAAAAGCAGATGAGACTAAGAAGGGTGACAACTATGGAAGACGTATGGAGATTCCTTAAAAACTAGTAATAAAACTACCATATTACCCAGCAATCCCAGTCCTAGGCATATACACTGAGGAAACCAAAATTGAAGAAGACACACGTATTCCATTGTTCATTGCAACACTATTTACAATAGCTAGAACATGGAATCAACCCATATGTCCATCGACAGATCAATGGATAAAGAAGTTGTGGTACATATACATAGTGGAACATTCAGTTCAGTCCAGTTCAGTTCAGTTGCTCAGTCGTGTCCAACTCTTTGCGACCCCATGAATTGCAGCACGCCAGGCCTCCCTGTCCAGCACCAACTCCCAGAGTTCACCCAAACTCACATCCATCGAGTCAGTGATGTCATCCATCCATCTCATCCTCTGTCATCCCCTTTTCCTCCTGCCCCCAATCCCTCCCAACATCAGAGTCTTTTCCAATGAGTCAACTCTTCGCATGATGTGGCCAAAGTACTGGAGTTTCAGCTTTAGCATCATCCCTTCCAAAGAACACCCAGGACTTATCTCCTTTAGAATGGACTGGTTGGATCTCCTTGCAGTCCAAGGGACTCTCAAGAGTCTTTTCTAACACCACAGTTCAAAAGCATCAATTCTTCAGCGCTCAGCTGTCTTCACAATGGAACATTACTCACCCATAAAAAGGAATACATTTGAGTCAGTTCTAATGAAATTCATAAACCTAGAATGTATTACACAGAGTGAAGTAAGTCAGAAAGAGAAAGATAAATCATATTCTAACACATATACATGGAATCTAGAGGAATGGTACTGAAGAATTTATTTTCAGGGCAGCAACAGAGAAACAGACATAGAGAATAGACTTAGGGATATGGAAAGAGTTACATGAAATCTTATATTACCATCTGTAAAATAGATAACCAATGGAAATTCACTGTATGGCTCTGGAAACTCAAACAAGTGCTCTGTATCAACCTAGAGGGGTGGGATGGGGAGGGAGATTGGAGGGAGTTTCAAAAGGGAGGGGATATATGTATACCTATGGCTGATTCATGTTGAGGTTTGACAGAAAACAACAGAACTCTGTAAAGCAATTATCCTTCAGTTAAAAAATAATTTTTTTTAAAGAAGAGGTGACAAGAATGCATAGAAGAACCATACAAGAAAAGCCTGAAGGACCTAGATAACCACAACTTTTAGGTCACTCACCTAGAACTGGACATCCTGGAGTGTGAAGTCAAGTGGGCCTTAAGAAAGCATTACTATGAACAAAGCTAGTGGAGGTAATGGAATTCCAGCTGAGCTATTTCAAATCCTAAAAGATGATGCCATTAAAGTGCTGCACTCAATATGTCAGCAAATTTTAAAAAACTCAGCAATGACCACAGGATTGCAAAAGGTAAATATTCATTCCAATCCCAAAGAAATGCAATACCAAAGACTGTTCAAACTAGTGTACAATTGCTGTCATTTCACATGCTACCAAGTTTATGCTTAAAATCCTTCAAGCTAGGCTTCAGCAATATGTGAACTGAGAAATTCCAGATGTACAAGCTGGGTTTCAAAGAGGCAGAGGAACCAGAGATCAAATTACCAACATCTGTTGTATCTGAAGAAAGCAAGGGGGTTCCAGAAAAATATGTACTTGTGCTTCATTGACTACACCAAATCCTTTGACTGTGTGTATCACAACAAGCTGTGGAAAATTCTTCAATAGATGGGATTATCAGACCACCTTACCTGTCTCCTGAGAAACCTGTATGCAGGTCAAGAAGCAACAGTTAGAACCGGACATGGAAAAACTGACTGATTCAAAACTGTCAAAGGTATACATGAAGGCTGTGTACTTCCACCCTGCTTATTTAACCTATATGCACAATACATCATGTAAAATGCCAGGCTGGATGAATCATAAGATGGAATCAAGATTGCAAGGAGAAATATCAACAACCTCAGATTTGCAGAAGACACCAATCTAATGGCAGAAAGTGAAGAACCTCTTGATGAGGGTGAAAGAAGAGAGAAAAAGCTGACTTGAAACTCAGTATTCAAAAAACTAAGATCATAGCATCTTGCCCCATCACTTCATGACAAATAGAAGGGGAAAAATTGGAAGTGGTGGCAGATTTTATCTTCTTAGGCTCCAAAATCACTGCAGACAGTGATTCAGCCATGAATATAAAAGAAGCTTGCTCCTTTGAAGGAAAGCTATGACCAACCTAGACAGCATATTAAAAAGCAGACACCACTTCACTGGCAAAAGTCCATGTAGTCAGACCTATGATTTTTCCAGTAGTCATGTATGGATGTTAAAGTTGGTTCATAAAGAAGGTTGAGTGCTGAAGAATTGGTGCTTTTTTAAAATATTTTATTTTTTTTATTTTAAATTTAAATTTATTTATTTTAATTGGAGGCTAATTACTTTACAATATTGTATTGGTTTTGCCATACATCAACATGAATCCGGCACAGGTGTACACATGGTCCCCATCCTGAACCCCCCTCCCACTTCCCTCCCTGCACCATTGTGGTGCTGGGGAAGAGTCTTGAGAGTCCTTTGAACTGCAAAGAGATCAAACTAGTCAATCCTAAAGGAAATCAACCATGAATATTCATTGTAAGGACTGATGCTGAAGCTGAAGTTCCAATACTTTGATGTGAAGAGCCAACTCATTAGAAAAGACCCTGATGCTGGGAAAGATTTAAGTCAAAATGAGAAGAGGGCAGCAGAGGATGAGATGGTTAGATAGCATCACTGATTCAATGGACATGAATTTGAGCAAACTCTGGCAAACAGTGGAGGGTAGAGGATCCTAGAATGCTACATTTCATGGAGTTGCAAAGAGTTGGACATGACAGCGACTGAACAAAAACTGTTTTGTCCACTCACTACACATTTGAATTGTTTTCAGTTCTTAGATTACAAATAAAGCTGAATGATTATTTTTTACAAAATTTTGTATAAATGTATACGAAGTTGGACTGTGAAGAAGGCTGAGCGCCGAAGAATTGATGCTTTTGAACTGTGGTGTTGGAGAAGACTCTTGAGAGCCCCTTGGACTGCAAGGAGATCCAACCAGTCCATTCTGACGGAGATCAGCCCTGGGATTTCTTTGGAAGGAATGATACTAAAGCTGAAATTCCAGTACTTTGGCCACCTCATGCGAAGTGTTGACTCATTGGAAAAGACTCTGATGCTGGGAGGGATTGGGGGCAAGAGGAGAAGGGGATGACAGAGGATGAGATGGCTGGATGGTATCACTGACTCGATGGACGTGAGTCTGAGTGAACTCCGGGAGTTGGTGCTGGACAGGGAGGCCTGGCGTGTTGCGATTCATGGGGTCGCAAAGAGTCAGACACGACTGAGCGACTGATCTGATCTGATCTGATCTGATACTTTCATTACTCTTGGGTAAAACTTAGAAGTGGAATGACTGAACAATATTAAAGGAATATGTTTAACTTTTTAAGATATGTATAGCTTCTTTTTCTGCACCATTTACTGAAAAGGTTCTTCTTTCTCCACTCTATTAACAAAGCATGCTTTTCAATATTAGGTTGCCCATATATGTGAATTTATATCTGGATTTACTCTTCTGTTCCATGGATCTAGTTTCATATTAATAGAATGTTGTCTTTGATTACAGTTGCAGTATAAGCCTTAAAGTAAGATATTTTATAGCTGAATAAAGTGGGGGAACATATCGTGAAAATTAAAAAAAAAAAAAAGATAGTGTTAGTACTCTAACTTTTTCTTCTTTTTCAAAGTTGTTAAACTTATTATGGATTCTTTTTATTTCTATACGAATTTCATAATCAGTGTGCCCATTTCTACAAAAAGATAGCTGGGATTTTAATTAGAATTACTTTGATTTTATTGAAACATTTATGGATAATATCAACCATCTTAAGTATCATTATCAATCTTGCAATACTGAGTGTTTCACTTCATGTTTTTGTTCAGTTGCTAAGTCGTGTCTGACTCTGTGATCCCATTCATGTCATGAACATGGTAAAATTCTCTCTTTTTCATGTCTATTGTTTTTCTATTTTTTAATTGAATTTACTTCCATGCTGATCTTAATGTTTTTCATTCTTATCCTTATTTTGGAATGACTTTGCTCTTCTTTCCCTGGTTTCCAAAGGGAAACAAAGGTCCTTAATTGGAAAACTTTCTTATTTTCTAATATAACCATTTAATGCTGTAAATCCCCCCAAGTACTGATTTAGTGGGGTTAGTGTTAGTTGTTCAGTCATGCCCAACCCTTTGTGACCCCATGGACTGCAGCCCAGCAGGCTCCTCTGTCCGTGGGATTTTCTGGGCAAGAATTCTGGAGTGGGTTGCCATTTCCTTCTCCAGGAAACCTTCCCGACCCAGGGATCAAACCCAGGTCTCCTGCACTGCAGGCTGATTCTTTACTGACTGAGCTACAAATATTGGTATGTTGTAATTTCATTTTCATTTAATTTGCAATCCTTCTTAATGTAACTTGAAATCAGTGTTCACCCATTGGGTAGTTGGAAATGTGCTGCTTAGTTTGCTAGAGTTCAGGACATGCTACCCCAAATATAGCACCTTGATATTTAATATCTTAAGCTAAAGGAATTTGAGATAACAGCAGAAGCAAGAAGAAAACTCTGACTTCACTCCCACAATTCACCTTTCTTCTTTGAAAATAGTAGATAAATCTCCCACAAGAAGGAAGGAACACATTCTTATCACCAGAGACAGGGAATTTGGGATCAAAAAATCTGTATAAACAACTCTTATTAAACCAACCCTTATCTTCCAAGTTACTTCTTCACTATTTGCTAACTCATGGCCCTTTGTCTTGTCATTCTTCACACAAATTTATTGTTTCTTCTTCTGAAAGGCATTAAAAATTTCCTACTCTGATAGTTTCTTCAGGTTTTCATTCACTCATGAATGTTCCCCATGTACATTTAAAAATTCAACAAAATATGCCTTTCTTTTGTTAATATTCGGACCCAGTCAGGAACCCTAAGAGGTTGTTGAAGAAAACTGTTTCCTCTCCCAGAGTTTATAAATACTTCAAGATTTTCCTGAGAATTTTTCTGTTATTGATTTATATTTTTATTCCATGTGGTCACAGAGCATACTTGATATGACTTGAATCCTTTTAAATTCATTGAAAGTTGTTTTATGTCCCAGAATATGGTCTATCTTGGTCAATATCCATGTGCATTTGAAAAGAATATGTATTTTACAGCTATTGGTTGGAGTGTATTAAGATCATATTGGTTGATAATGTTGTTTATCTACTATAACCATGCTGATATTCTGTCTACTTTTTTTTATCAATTACCCAGAGAAAAGTACTGAAATTTCTCACTATAAATATGGATTTATTTCTTCTTTCTGTTCTATCTATTTCTGCTTCATGTATTCCATACCTGTTAATAGTTATATAAATGTTTAGTATCATTGTGTACTTTTATGGATTGATGACTTTAATAACATGGAATAAAGAAGGCTGAACACCAAAGAATTGCGACTTTTGAACTGTGGTGTTGGAGAGGACTCTTGAGAGTCCTTTGGACTGCAAGGAGATCAAACCAGTCAATCCTAAAGAAAATCAATCCTAAATATTCATTGGAAGGACTGATGCTGAAGTTGAAGCTCCAATATTTTGGGCACATGATGTGGCCGTTCTAATTATATTTTCATTAGAAAAGACCCTGATGCTGGGAAACATTGAAGGCAGGAGTAGAAGGGGGGTGACAGAGGATGAGATGGTTGCATGGATATGAGTTTGAGCAAGCTCCAGGAGATGGGGAAGAACAGGGATGCCTGGCAGTCCACGGGGTCACAAAGAGTTAGACAGGACTGAGCTACTGAACAACAATCCTTGGTAATATCACTTGCTTGAAATTTTATTTGACTGACATTAACATAACAACTTCAGCTTTTTTTTGTTTTGATTAATGTTAGCACGTATATCCTTCCCCATCTCTTATGGGCTGAATTGTGTCCTCCCCAAAAGATAGGGTCTTTACAGAGTTAAAATGAGGTTCAATATAACTGATATTCTTATAATAAAAAGAAAATTATCAGACACAAAGATAAGTATGTACTGAAGGAAGATGATGTGAAGAACACAGGCATAAGCAGAATGCCACATGAAGATGAAAGGAAAGATTGATCTTATGGAACTGTAAGTCAAGGAATACCAATTTTTCCAGTCACCATAAGAAAGTAGGAGGAGGCATGCAAGGATTTTTCCCAGAGTTTCAGAGGAAGCATAATCCTGCTAACACCTTACTTACATACTTTTAGTCTATAGAACTATGAGATAATAAATTTCTGTTGTTTTGTCACCCAAATCTTAGTACTTAGTGTAGAAGCTTCAGCAAACTAACATACATCCTATTAACTTTTAATATATGTGTATATTTATATTTATAGTGAGTTTTAACTAGGGAGCCTATAGTCAAATTTTGCTTTATTTATCCAATATGACAATCTTTGACTTTTAATTAGGACTTTTAGGCCATTGCATTTAAAGCAATTATTGATACGTGTAGGGTTAAGTCCATCATGTTGCTATTTATTTATTTCTCTAATGTGCTCTTTGTTTTGTTTCTTCTTTTTCTGTATCATTTTGGATTAATTGAATGTTTTAAAGGTTCCATCTTATCTCTTTTGTTGCCTTATTGTATGGAACTCTTTGTTTTATTATGTTAGTGGTTTTTTTATGCTATATATTAGTCTTTTCTTTTTAAGCACCTACATTACAATGTTAACTCAATCAAGAAATGTATAACCAAAGAGCAGAATAGAGGTGAATTTTAGGGCAACATCATTATATCTGTTGATGAAATCATGTCTTTGGCTTAAAAGTTTTAACATTTCAATGAAGTTAAAGAATGCTTATATTGTGTTTATGTCATTGTAAGTAGGCAAAACCACTAATAACCAGTTGGTCTTATTTCTATGATATTAAACAGCCAAATGGATCTAATCCTTTCTGTTAGGGTGGAGAGTGTTTCCCCTGGTTAACTTGTTTCATGGACTAGAGACACCCAGATTTTTATATTTCATGTATAGTTGTCAATGTTTAATTTTGGCAAGTAATGATATTTTAAAAATGTCATTTACTATCAAGAAGTTCACAAATAAAGGATGTTTGGACACCAAAAACATGCAGAGGATATTACTTCAGTAAAAAATACATTTCTTTGAATTAAATACACTAATGTTTATGTTTCTCCTCACTATATTATCCTTATTTTTCTCTGTACTAAAATATAAATTCATATGTAATTATGTGATCATTGAAGATATCATTTAGAGAAAAAATCATATAATTGAGTTCAGCCCTCCATGTTTTAAGACATGTAATTATTCAGTTTGGTGGGATTGCTTAGGAGCACAAGTTTTATATTTCAGATAGATTATCATTGTGACCTTGATTATGTCTTTGGAAGAACTGAGAAGTAAAATCATATTTTCCTCTCTTGTCATTGTCAGTGTAACGAACTTTTCATCTTTATTCTGCCCACTGCCTTCTGTGAGAGAAGGCAGTGTTTTATCCATATGGTGAAGTTTCAAATGAGGATACATTCAGCACTTGGTGGATAATTTCAAACATATAGAGAAAGGAATTAAACAATATAAATTTGACTTGATTTTAATGTTAGCTAGAATGTACTTTCCTCAAGAATAATTTAGAAACTATGGCTAATATTGAATTGATCCTAGACTTAGACTGCTTAATAGAATTAAGTGCAAAATACTTTGTACTTTCAATATCTGCATTAATTGTTTAAAACTTTTGAGTTTGAAGGGTAAAAAGGATAAACTAGCTATCTTTTGGGTTTTATATTCACAGTTGGTTGCCATGGCTAGATTTAAAACAATATTCTAAGAGAAAGACAATTAGAATCTCTAGAACAGCATACACTAGTAATTCTTAGAATTTGGATGGGAGTGAGGCACAAAATCAAAAGCTTGTCTACATGATTTCCAGGCTCAGACGGAGATTTCAACTTTCATTTTTTTCTAAAATATGTGCAACTTTTAGCTTTCTGTAGTAAAAGTCATTATTTTATGGCCTTTGGAAAGAACACTGCTTTCTAAAGCTTTCTCTGGCACTAAAAATATGTAACAAAGCAGTTAATGAATGTCAGCAATATAAAATGCTGCAAAATACAAAAGCAGGAAAAGTAAGTTCTGAGTTTTCAATTGTCAAAAATACATAATTTCTGAAGCTGCATTTTGGCAAATAACTTGGCAGCTGCTGCTGCTAAGTCACTTCAGTCATGCCCAACTCTGTGCGACCCTATAGACTGCAGCCCACCAGGCTCTCACGTCCCTGGGATTCTCCAGGCAAGAACACTGGAGTGGGTTGCCATTTCCCTCTCCAATGCATGAAAGTGAAAAGTGAAAGTGAAGTTGCTCAGTCATGTCTGACTCTTAGTGACCCCATGGACTGTAGCCCACCAGGCTCCTCTGTCCATGGGATTTTCCAGGCAAGAGTAACGGAGTGGGGTGCAATTGCCTTCATATATATGAACACTAATCTCTTTCAAAATTCAAAAATGGCATTTCTATATAACAGTTAAATCACTAAAATAATTTTATGCGCACATACCCATACACTCAATCTCTTATACACAAAGATCTGTTTTAATCAGTTATTTTGACTTTCTGTTGGTATTTCATAGGCATTTCTGAAGTCTGGAAGAACTGGTAGATAAATAGTACATTATTTCAAGTTACGATGGTAGGAATAAACATCCATGACTGTTAAATTAGCCTGTGTCATTTCCATTGCTGGGGTATAAAGACAAGATCATCAGTTCAGTTCAGTTCAGTTGCTCAGTCATGTCTGACTCTTTGTGATCCCATGAACTGCAGCACACCAGACCTCCCTGTCCATCACCAGTTCCCGGAGTTCACCCAAACTCATGTCCATCTAGTTGGTGATGCCATCCAGCCTTCACGTCCTTTGTTGTCCCCTTCTCCTCCTGCCCCCAATCCCTCCCAGCATCAGGGTATTTTCCAATAAGTCAACTCTTCGCATGAGGTGGTCAAAGTACTGGAGTTTCAGCTTCAACATCAGTCCTTCCAAAGAACACCCAGGACTGATCTCCTGTAGAATGGACTAGTTGGATCTTCTTGCAGTCCAAGGGACTCTCAAGAGTCTTCTCCAACACCACAGTTCAAAACCATCAATTCTTCGGCACTCAGTTTTCTTCGCAGTCCAACTCTCTCGTGCATACATGATCACTGGAAAAACCATAGCCTTGATTAGATGGAACTTTGTTGCCAAAGTAATGTCTCTGCTTTTGAATATGCTATCTAGGTTGGTCATAACTTTCCTTCCAAGGAGTAAGCATCTTTTAATTTCATGGCTGCAATCACCATCTGCAGTGATTTTGGAGCCCATAAAAATAAAGTCTGACACTGTTTCCACTGTTTCCCCATCTATTTCCCATGAAGTGATGGGACCGGATGTCATGATCTTAGTTTTCTGAATGTTGAGCTTTAAGCCAACTTTTTCACTCTCCTCTTTCACTTTCATCAAGAGGCTTTTTAGTTCCTCTTCACTTTCTGCCATAAGGGTGGTGTCATCTGCATGTCTGAGGTTATTGATATTTCTCCTGGCAATCTTGATTCCAGCTTATGCTTCACCCAGCTCAGCTATCCTCATGATATACTCTGCATTTAAGTTAAATAAGCAGGGTGACAATATACAGCCTTGACGTACTCCTTTTCCTAATTGGAACCAGTCTGTTGTTCCATGTCCAGTTCCAACTGTTGCTTCCTGACCTGCATATAAGTGTCTCAAGAGGCAGGTCAGGTTGTCTGGTATTCCCATCTATTTCAGAATTCCAGCTGTGATGAACCATGCAGAAGCACAGCCGAGAGGAGCTACCCCACGCCCGAGGTCAGGGGCAGCGGCTGAGAGGAGCAACCCCACATCCAAGGAGCGGCGGCTGCACACGCAGAGGAGGGCCGAGAGGCACTACTCCACATTCAAGGTCAGGAGGGGTGACCTCGTTCAAGATAAGGAGCAGCAACTGTGCTTTGCTACAGTAGCTGTGAAGAAATACCCCACGTCTAAGGTAAGAGAAACCCAAGTGAGATGGTAGCTGTTGCAAGAGGGCATCAGAGGGCAGACACACTGAAACCATAATCATGGAAAACTAGCCAATCTGATCACAAGGGCCATAACCTTGTCTACCTCAATGAAACTAAGCCATGTAGTATGGGACCACCCAAGATGGACGGGCCATGGTCAGATGTCTGACAGAATGTGGTCCACTGGAGAAGGGAATGGCAAACCACCTCAGTATTCTTGCTTTGAGAACCCCATGAACATTATGAACAGTATGAAAAGACAAGCCCATAGAGAAGTTAAAAAGATTATAAAGACCACTGAAGTTAAAGTCAGAATAATAAGTACATCCAAAGGAGAAACTATGCAATGGAATTTGTAGGGTGAATTATTTAGGACAATTTGACAAGGGAAAACAGGCTTTCCCTGAACTTGAAATAGTTCTTTCTGAGTAAGTCACTGCTTGGTATAATGCTATTTCTATACATGGGCTATTGAGCCGCATTCTCATATTGCCTGAAGCAAGGAGGATTCATTTAGTGCATTGAAGTAGGAATATGCCTTTCCAATAGCCTAAAAGCTTCCTGCACTGTGTAAAAACAGTTTAGTCTGTAAGAATACTCACAGTATTGATAGTCACAATATTAACAGAACCATATAATAATATGCTTTCTTTTGAATGTATTATTTCATTTAATCCTGGAAATAAGCTTTAGAAATACCCCTGATTTTCATTATTCATGGTAGTTATGTTCTGTAAAATCTCCGTGAAAACTGAATTAGTGAGTACTGACTTATTGTTCCTATGCAAAATACATGTTTAGATTCTTGGTCAAAAGTTTTTCATCAACGAATCAATACATAACTTTGTCTTATTTGTGTCTCTGTTTAAAGACTACTTATTTAATATTGCTGATTTATTAACATTGATATCATGACCAACAGCATTATGAATCATGTCTGAATGAGGCTTATCTAACATACTCTTTTTCTCACTAATTGTTACATATTCAAGACTTCTTGTGCTTAAGAACACTAACTATACCTTCAGCATTATACTTGACGGCATTTTAAATAGAAAAATCACCAACACAAATGTGGGAAATGTGGCACTAAATAGACCATGAAAAGGAACCTTGCTTATATGATGAGAGTTGAAACGTAAAGGTAGATCATCACCTTGTTCAGACTTGGCTGGGAACACATGTATCATCAGGTGATTTAAACTGTTTTGCCACACTTTGCATGTCCATAAATGACCATAAAATCGGCATTAATATTGATTTTTTGGATTACAAATAAATTTTAATGAGTAGGCGAATTTGAAAATATGGAATCTATGAATAGTGAGGATCATTTTTAGATACAAATTATCGCCATGAAGAAGCAAAGGTTCAGAGAAGATGTATAACTTACCTATGGTCAACTGCTAGTTGGGTGATGGATCTAAGCATTCAGGCCCAAGTTTAATTCCAAAGTTTATGCTCCTAAACACCTAATACTGTACAGTTGCAAGATTGCAAAGGAATAGGATGAGGAGGCCACTTTCTATACTCAAAATACATCAAAAGATCACCTGCATATGGAGCAAATCCCCCAAAACAACTTCTGAACTCTGGTGGAGGACCCCAGAAACCCAGAAAGGCAAACCAACCTCTTCAAAATGAGGCAGGATGAAAGACAAAGACAAAAAGAAAGACAAACAATTTACAGACAGAGACCCATCCTGGGGAAGGAGTCATGAAGGAGGGGAAGTTTCCACACAATAGGAAACCCTCTCACAGGTCAGGTCAGTGGGGAGCTTTGGAATCTCAGAGGGCAGTGTAACAAAAAAAATAAATAAATCACCACAGAATTCTTGCTGAACATCGATTACCAGCCAAGAATTGGCTCACACACTCACATCTGCCCACCGCAAGTGGGGGCTGGGTGTGGAGGCACAGACTGCATCAGTCCTTAGGGTAAGGACCAGAGTTGAATGCTCTGAGGGCACTAATGTGACAAAACAATTCAAACCATGGGAACACCAGAGAGACAAACAAAGGACCTTTACCACTGGAAGGCTCTAATGCTGCACTGTGACCCCTGGCATGTTCACAGAACAAAGGGTCATGCCTTAGCAAATACCAAAGGAGAGCAAGCCAGCAGTCACTCACAGTGTACCCGTAGGCAGAGAGGCATGTCAGTGACAATCAGAGGCAGAAAAAAAGGGGTCTCTGGAATGTCTGCTCCAGAGACTGCATCTCCCACAAAGCTATGAGCAGGCTGCCAGTTGCTAACCTCATCTTTCTGGGATCTTGGATGGTTCATATCAGCCAGGAGTGTCACAGCCTGAGACCAGCTCTCCAGATAAGATACATGGTCCATCTGGGACTATGCCCTCATGGCACACCTAGGAGCCTGAGCAGCTTGGACCTGGGAAGTGCACACTGCCTTGGACTGTGGCAAATCCAGTGTGGTCCATCCACACTGGAGTTCTTGCTGTAAGCTCTCCCCACACAGGCTAGCAATGTTTGTTTGCAGGGTTCCTCCCTCTCCACATTAGAACTGAGCTGCTGCTGCTGCTGCTAAGTCCCTTCAGTCGTGTCCGACTCTGTGCAACCCCATAGATGGCAGGCCACCAGGCTTCCCCATCCCTGGGATTCTCCAGGCAAGAACACTGGAGTGGGTTGCCATTTCCTTCTCCAATGCATGGAAGGGAAAAGTGAAAGTGAAGTTGCTCAGTTGTGTCTGACTTTTCGCAACCCCATGAACTGCAGCCTACCAGGCTCCCCCATCCATGGGATTTTCCAGGCAAGAGTACTGGAGTGTATTGCCATTGTCTTCTCCATATAACTGAGCAAGTGAGCCCAAATAAGTGGCCAATTTCATCCCATCGTGTCAGGGTGGAGATTACACACTGAAGACATTTGTAAGCAGAAGAAGCCAACCTAAGCAAAGAAAAAAAGGAGCCACTTCAGAAGTTGCAGGTGCAGCAGTTTAAAATCCTTCAGTTAAGCTGAGACTACATTTAAGGGCAACTGTTGACTTTGAGAAAAAGCAAGCTGGAACAAGAGATTATCTGACACTGAACTGACTCCACACTGCTCATAACAGCTCCAGCAAAATTCCTGAAATTCCTAGATATATTTTTATTATTATTACTTTTAATTAAAAAAATATTATTTTAAATTTCCTTTAGTTTTTTATTCTTATTTTTTCTCTTTTTTCTTTCTTCCCCATCCTCTTTTTCTTTTTTCCCTCATACTGTTCTAATATGTTTCTTTATTAGTCCTTTAACTTTTATTATTTATATCCTACAATTACTTTTCTAAAAAAACTTATTTTTAAAATAAATTCAATATTTTTTTAAGTTTTGCATTCCATTTTTATATTATACTTTTGAGAGTCTAACCTTTATTCTATGCTTTTAATTTTTGCTTTTTGATATTTGTTATTAATTTTGTGCCTTTAAGTGTGTAATTTTTAGTATTCATTTTCACTTAGGTATTTTATTACTGACTTGATTATTCTCTTCCCTTTTGACTTTTTCTTTTCTTTTCCTGGTCACCTCTATGTCTCTCTTCCCTCTTCTCTTCTTTATATAACTCTGAGTCTCTTTGGGTATTCCTGGCTGTGGAGAGTTGTTTCACCATTAACCTAGGGGTTGTGTCTTATGTGCCATGTGGGTGGATGTCTTGATGCTACTGTAAGAAGAGCACCAAAACCCAGAGGCAGGAGGCTCAACTCCAGAACTCTGGACCATCACAGAACTCCTGAACCCAGGGAACATAAATAGACAAGAGTCCATACAAAGCCCCATATCTACACTGAGACCAAGCTCCACCCAAGAGCCAGCTACCTCTAATGCAATACACCCATGCTAATCCAGGAAAACAGAAACACAACACTGAACATTAAAAGACGGTCTGCCCAAATTCATACCAAGCCCACAGACACCCCAAAACTCACTACTGGACACTGCATTGCCTTCCAGAGAGACGAGATCCAGCTCCATCCACAAGAACACAGACACAAGTTCTCCCAAACATGAAACCTTCACAAGCCACTGGTCCAACCCCATCCACAAGGGAACAGTCTCCACAATTAGTAGGAATGATGACCCCCCAGCCTGCAGAAAGGAGACTTAAAACACAGCAAACTAAACAAAATGAAAAGCAGAGATATATCCAGCAGGTGAAAGAAAATGATTAAAAACCCACCAAACCAAACAAAACACAAGGAGATAGGGAGTCTACTTGGAAAATAATTCAGAATAAGGATAGTAAAGATGATCCAAAATCTTGAAAACAAAATGGAGTTACAGATAAATAGACTAATGACACGGATTGAGAAGATGCAAGAAATGTTTAACAAGGACGTAGAAGAAATAAAGAATAGTCAATCAGTAATGAGCAATGTAATAACTGAGATTAAAAATACTCTGAAGAGAAGCAACAGTACAGTAGTTGAGGCAGAAGAAAGGATAAGTGAGCTGAAATATAGAATGGTGGAAATAAATGAGGCAGAGCAGGAAAAAAAAAAGAATAAAAATCAATGAGGACAGCCTCAGAAACCTCTGGGACAATGTTAAGCACCCCCAACATTTGAACCATAGGCATCCCAGAAGGAGACAAAAGGAGAGGACATGAGAAAGTATCTGAGGAGGTAATAATCAAAAACTTACCTAAAGTGGAGAAGGAAATAACCACTCAAGTCTAAGAAGCCCAGAGAGTCCCATACAGGAAAAACTGAAGGCGAACATGCCAAACTAACAAAAATTAAACACAAAGAGAACATATTAAAAGCAGGAAGGGAAAAGCAACAAATAATATACACAGGGATCCTCATAAGGAAAACAGCTGATTTTTTCAACAGAAACTCTGCAGGCCAGAAGGACAGGATATACTTAAAGTGATGATTAGGGAAAACCTACAACCAAGATTACTCTTCCTAGTGAAGATCTCAGTCAGATTTGAAAGAAAAATCAAAAGCTTTACAGACAAGCAAAAGCTGAAAGAATTCAGCACCACCAAATTAGCTCTTCAACAAATGCTAAAGGATCTTCTCTATACAGGAAACAGAAAAGGTTTATAAAAACAAACCCAAAACAATAAAGTAAATGGTAACAAGATCATCAGTTCAGTTCAGTTCAGTCGCTCAGTCGTGTCTGACTCTTTGCGACCCCATGAATCACATCACGCAAGGCCTCCCTGTCCATCACCAACTCCCGGAGTTAATTCAAACTCACATCCATCGAGTCGGTGATGCCATCCAGCCATCTCATCCTCTGTCGTCCCCTTTTCCTCCTGCCCCCAATCCCTCCCAGCATTAGAGTCTTTTCCAATGAGTCAACTCTTCGCATGAGGTGGCCAAAGTACTGGAGTTTCAGCTTTAGCATCATTCCTTCCAAAGAACACCCAGGACTGATCTCCTTTAGAATGGACTGGTTGGATCTCCCTGCAGTCCAAGGGACTTTCAAGAATCTTCTCCAACACCACAGTTCAAAAGCATCAATTATTCAGCACTCAGCTTTCTTCACAGTGCAATTCTCACATCCATATATGACCACAGGAAAAACCATAGCCTTGACTAGACGGACATTTGTTGGCAAAGTAATGTCTCTGCTTTTCAATATGCTATCTAGGTTGGTCATAACTTGTATTCCAAGGAGTAAGCGTCTTTTAATTTCATGGCTGCAGTCACCATCTGCAGTGATTTTGGAGCCCAAAAGATCATAATTACCTTAAACATAAATGGGATAAATGCTCCAACCAAAAGACAAAGACTGGACAAATGGATACAAAAACATGAGCCCTATATGTGCTGTCTACAAGAGATCCACCTCAAAGCTAGGGAAACATACAAACTGACAGCAAGGGACTGGAAAAGACATTTCATGCAAATGGAGACCAAAAGAAAGCAAGAGTAGCAATATTCATATCAGATAAAATAGACTTTAAAATAAAGACTGTTACTATATTCATTGATTAGCTCCAGGAATTTTCTGGTGGAGTCTTTAGGGTTTTCTATGTAGAGGATCATGCCATCTGCAAACAGTGAGAGTTTTACTTCTTCTTTTCCAATTTGGATTCCTTTTATTTCTTTTTCTGCTCTGATTGCTATGGCCAAAACTTCCAAAACCATGTTGAATAGTAGTGGTGAGATTGGGCACCCTTGTCTTGTTCCTGACTTTAGGGGAAATGCTTTCAATTTTTCACCACTGAGGAAATGTTTGCTGTGGGTTTGTCATATATAGCTTTTATTATGTTGAGGTATGTATCTTCTATTCCTGATTTCTGGAGAGTTTTTATCATAAATGGATGTTGAATTTTGTCAAAGGCTTTCTCTGCATCTATTGAGATAATCATATGGCTTTTATTGTTCAATTTGTTAATGTGGTGTATCACATTGATTGATTTATGGATATTGAAAAATCCTTGCATCCCTTGGATAAAGCCCACTTGGTCATGGTGTATGATCTTTTTAATGTGTTGTTGGATTCTGATTGCTATAATTTTATTAAGGATTTTTGCATCTATGTTCATCAGTGATATTGGCCTGTAGTTTTCTTTTTTTTTTTTTTTTTTTTGGTGGCATCTTTGTCAGGTTTTGGTATTAGGGTGATGGTGGCTTCATAGAATGAGTTTGGAAGTTTACCTTCCTCTGCAATTTTCTGGAAGAGTTTGAGTAGGATAGGTGTCAGCTCCTCTCTTAATTATTGGTAGAATTCAGAAAGAGACAAATAAGGACACTACATAATGATCAAAGGATCAATTGAAGAAAAAGATATAATAATTATAAATACAAATACCCAACATAGGAACACCTCAATTCATAAGGCAAATGCTAACAAATATGAAAGAGGAAATTGAAACTGAGAGACAGTAACACAAGGAAGTGGCCAAGAGGAGTTACCCTGTGTCCGAGGCCCTGGGCAGTGGCCGGGAGGAGCAACCCCACCTCCAAGGAGCAGTGGCTGCACAGGCACAGGAGGGCCTAGAGGAGCTATTCCATGTTCAAGGTCAGAAGGGGCGGTGGTGAGGAGATACCCCTCCTCCAAGGTAAGGAGCAGCGGTTGTGCTTTGCTGGTGTAGCTGTGAAGAGATACCCCATGCCCAAGGTAAGAGAAACCCAAGTAAGACGGTAGGTGTTGCAAGAGGGCATCAGAGGGCAGAAACACTGAAACCATACTCACAGAAAACTAGTCAATCTAATTGCAATAGAACCACAGCCTTGTCTAACTCACTGAAACTAAGCCATGCCTGTGCGGCCACCCAAGATGGGCGGGTCATGGTGGAGAGGTCTGACAGAATGTGGTCCACTGGAGAAGGGAATGGCAAACCACTTCAGTATTCTTGCCTTGAGAACCCCATGAACAGTATGAAAAGGCAAAATGATAGGATACTGAAAGAGGAACTCCCCAGGTCAGTAGGGGCCCAGTATGCTACTGGAGATCACTGGAGAAATAACTCCAGAAAGAATGAAGGGATGGAGCCAAAGCAAAAAGAATACCCAGCTGTGGATGTGACTGGTGATAGAAGCAAGGTCCGATGCTGTAAAGAGCAATATTGCATAGGAACCTGGAATGTCAGGTCCATGAATCAAGGCAAATTGGAAGTGGTCAAACAAGAGATGGCAAGAGTGAAAGTCGACATTCTAGGAATCAGTGAACTAAAATGTACTGGAATGGGTGAATTTAACTCTGATGACCATTATATCTACTACTGTGGCAAAGAATCTCTCAGAAGAAATGGAATAGCCATCATGGTCAACAAAAGAGTTCAAAATGCAGTACTTGGATGCAATCTCAAAAACGACAGAATGATCTCTGTCCATTTCCAAGGCAAGCCATTCAGTATCACAGTAATCCAAGTATATGCCCCAACCAGTAACATTGAAGAAGCTAAGTTGAATGGTTCTATGAAGACCTACAAGAACTTTTAGAACTAACACCAAAAAAGATGTCCTTTTCATTATAGGGGACTGGAATGCAAAGGTAGGAAGTCAAGATAACACCTGGAGTTACAGGAAAATTTGGACTTGGAATATGGAATGGAGCAGGGCAAAGACTAATAGAGTTTTGCCAAGAAAATGCACTGGTCATAGCAAACACCCTCTTCCAACAACACAAGAGAAGACTACACATAGACATCACCAGATAGTCAACATCAAAGTCAGATTGATTATATTCTTTGCAGCCAAAGATGGAGAAGCTCTATACAGTCAGCAAAAACAAGACCAGGAGCTGATGTGGCTCAGATCATGAACTCCTTATTAGTAAATTCAGACATAAATTGAAGAAAGTAGGGAAAACCACTAGACCATTCAGGTATGACCTAACTCAAATCCCTTATGATTATACGGTGGAAGTGAGAAATAGATTTAAGGGCCTAGATCTGATAGATAGAGTGCCTGATGAACTATGAAATGAGGTTCGTGACATTGTACAGGAAACAGGGATCAAGACCATCCCCATGGAAAAGAAATGCAGAAAAGTAAAATGGCTGTCTGGGGAGGCCTTACAAATAGCTGTGAAAAGAAGAGAAGTGAAAAGCAAAGGAGAAAAGGAAAGATATAAGCATCTGAATGCAGAGTTCCAAAGAAAAGAAAGAAGAGATAAGAAAGCCTTCCTCAGCAATCAATGCAAAGAAATAGAGGAAAACAACAGAATGTGAAAGACTAGAGATCTCTTCAAGAAAATCAGAGATACCAAAGGAATATTTCCTGCAAAAATGGGCACGATAAAGGACAGAAATGGTATGGACCTAACAGAAGCAGAAGATATTAAGAAGAGGTGGCAAGAATACACAGAAGAACTGTACAAAAAAGTCTTCAGGACCCAGATAATCACAATGGTGTGATCACTTGCTTACAGCCGGACATCCTGGAATGTGAAGTCAAGTGGGCCTTAGAAAGCATCACTATGAACAAAGTTAGTGGAGGTGATAGAATTCCAGTTGAGCTATTTCAAATCCTTAAAGATGACACTGTGAAAGTGCTATGGTCAATATGCCAGCAAATTTGGAAACCTCAGCAGTGGCCACAAGACTGGAAAAGGTCAGTTTTCATTCCAATCCCAAATAAAGGCAATGCCAAAGAATGCTCAAACTAACGCACATTTGCACTCATCTCACATGCTAGTAAAGTAATGCTCAAAATTCTCCAAGTCAGGCTTCAGCAATATGTGAACCGTGAACTTCCAGTTGTTCAAGCTGGTTTTAGAAAAGGCAGAGGAACCAGAGATCAAATTGCCAACATCTTGCTGGATCATCAAAAAAGCAAGAGAGTTCCAAAAAACACATCCATTTCTGCTTTATTGACGATACCAAAGCCTTTGACTGTGTGGATCACAATAAACTGTGGAAAATTCTGAAAGAGATGAGAATACCAGACTACCTGACCTGCCTCTTGAGAAATTTGTATGCAGGTCAGGAAGCAACAGTTAGAACTGGCCATGGAACAACAAACTGGTTCCAAATAGGAAAAGGAGTACATCAAGGCTGCATATTGGCACCCTGCTTATTTAACTTATATGCAGAGTAGATTATGAGAAATGCTGGGCTGGAAGAAACACAAGCTGGAATCAAGATTGCCGGGAGAAGTATCAATATCCTCAGATATGCAGATGACACCACCGTTATGGCAGAAAGTGAAGAGGAACTAAAAAGCCTCTTGGTGAAGGTGAAAGTGGAGAGTGAAAAAGTTGGCTTAAAACTCAAAATTTAGAAAACAAAGATCATGGCATCTGGTCTCATCACTTCATGGGAAATAGATGGGGAAACAGTGGAAACAGTGTCAGACTTTATTTTGGGGGGCTCAAAAATCACTGCAGATGGTGACTGCAGCCATGAAATTAAAAGACACTTACCCCTTGGAAGACAAGTTATGAACAACCTAGATAACATATTGAAAAGCAGAGACATTAGTTTGCCAACAAAGGTCTGTCTAGTCAAGGCTAAGGTTTTTCCAGTGGTCATATATGGATGTGAGAGTTGGACTGTGAAGAAGGCTGAGAGCCGAAGAATTGATGCTTTTGAACTGTGGTGTTGGAGAAGACTCTTGAGAGTCCCTTGGACTGCAAGGAGGTCCAACCAGTCCATTCTGAAGGAGATCAGCCCTTGTATTTCTTTGGAAGGAATGATGCTAAAGCTGAAACTCCAGTACTTTGGCCACCTCATGCAAAAAGTTGACTCATTGGAAAAGACTCTGATACTGGGAGGGATTGACGGCAGGAGGAGAATGGGACAACAGAGGATGAGATGGCTGGATGGCATCACTGACTCAATGGACGTGAGTCTGAGTGATCTCCAGGAGTTGGTTATGGACAGGGAGGCCTGGCGTGCTGCGATTCATGGGGTCGCAAAGAGTTGAACACAACTGAGTGACTGAACTGAACTGAATTTAACACAATGGTAGTGGGGGACTTTAATACCCCCACTCATACCAATGGACAGACCATCCAAACAGGAAATTAACAAGGAAGCAAAATCTTTAAATGATACTTTAGACCACTTACTTTTCGTTATCTAGAGGTCATTTCACCCCAAAACAATGGATTTCACGTTTTTTTCTCAAATGCACATGAAATATTACCCGAGATAGATAGGATCCTGGACTACAAATCTAGCCTTGGTAAATTTTTAAAAAATAAAATCATTTCAAGCATCTTTTCTGATCATAAGTTTGTAAGATTAAATATCAACTAGAGTGGATAAAAACTATAAAAAACACAAACATAAGGAAGTTAAACAATATGCTTCTGAATAACCAACAAATCACTGAAGAAATAAAAATGGAAGTCAAAATACACATGGAAACCTATGAAAATGAAAACAAGAAACCCCAAAACCTGTGGAACTCAGTAAAATCAGTGTTAAAAGGAAAATTCATAGCAATGCAAGCCTACCTCAAGAAAGAAGAAAAACATTACATAAACAAATGAACTTTATACCTAAAGCAACTAGAGAAAGAAGAACACACACAAAAAAATCCAAAGATTAGTAGAAGAAAAGAAATGATAAAAATCATAACAGAAATAAATGAAAAACAAATGAAGGTGACTATAGCAAAGATCAGAGGAGGCAATGGCACCCCACTTCAGTACTCTTGCCTGGAAAATCCCATGGACTGAGGGGCCTGGTAGGCTGCAGTCCATGGGGTCGTAAAGAGTCGGACACGACTGAGTGACTTCACTTTCACTTTTCATTTTCATGCATTGAAGAAGGAAATGGCAACCCACTCCAGTGTTCTTGCCTGGAGAATCCCAGGGACGGGGGAGCCTGGTGGGCTGCCATCAATCAGGTCGCACAGAGTTGGATACGACTGAAATGACTTAGCAGCATAGCAAAAATAAAAAACAACAACAACAAGTTGGTTCTTTGAGAAGATAAACAACATAGAAAAACCATTAGCCAGACTCATCACGAAAAAAAAAGGGAGAAGAATCAAATCAATAAAATTAGAAATGAAATGGAGAAATTGCAACAGAGAACACAGAAATACAATGACCATAAGAGACTACTATGAGCAACTATATGCCAATAAAAATGGACAACTTGGAAGAAATGAACAGATTCTTAATAAAGTATAACCTTCCAAAACTGATGAAGAAATAGCTAATCTGAACAGACCAATCACAAGAATAGAAATTGAAATTGTAATAAAAAATCTTCCAAGAACAACAACAAAAAAAAGCCCAGGACCAGATGGCTTCACAAGTGAATTCTGATGAAAATTTAGAAAAGAGCTAACAGCTATGCTGTGCAAACTCTTCCAGAAAATTTCAGAATGAAAACTCCCCAAATTGTCCTACAAGGCTGACATCACCCTGATAGCAAAACCAGACAAAGATACCACAAAAAAGAAAACTACAGGCCTATTCACTGATGAACATAGATACATAAATCCTCAACTAAATTCTAGTAAACAGAATCCAACAACATATTAAAAAGATCATATCTCATTAACTAGTGGGCTTTATTCCAGTGATAAAAGGATTCTTCAATATTTGCAAATCAATCAGTGTGATACACCATATTAAGAAAATGAAAGATAAGACACATGATTATTTCAATAGATGCAGAGAAAGCCTTTCACAAAATTCAATACAAATTTATGACAAAAACTCTCCAGAAAGTGGGCATAGAAGGAACATACCTCAACATAATAAAAGCCATATATGACAAACCCACAGAAAACATAATCCTCAATGGTGAAAAATGGAATACATTTCTTCTAAAATCAGGAAAAAGACAAGAGTGCTCACTCTCACCAATACTATTCAACATAGTTTTGGAAGTCCTAGCCTTAGCAATCAGAGAAGAAAAAAGAAATAAAAAGAATCCAGATTGCAAAAAAAGAAGTAAAACTCTAACCATTTGGACATGACATAATCTTCTATATAGAAAACCCTAAAGATGCCACCAGAAAATAACTAGAGGTAATCAATGAACATAGTAGAACTGCAGGATATAAAATTAATACACACAAATCCCTTGGATTCTTATACACTAACAATGAGAAATCAGAAATTAAGGAAACAATCCGAATCACAATTGAAATGGAAAGGATAAAATACTTAGAACTGAATTTACCTAAAGAAATAAAAGACCTGTATTCAGAAAACTAGTAAACACTGATGAAAGAAATAAAATATGATACAAATAGATGGAGAAATATACCATGTTATTGGACTGGAAGAATCAATATATTGAAAATGAGTATACTCCCCAAGTTCAGTTCAGTTCAGTTCAGTAGCCCAGTCATGTCCAGCTCCTTGTGACCCCATGGACTGCAGCATACCAGGCTTCCCTGTCCATCACAAACTCCCAGTGTTTACTCAAACTCATGTCCATTGGGTCAGTGATGCATCCAACCATCTCATGTTCTGTTGTCCCCTTCTCCTCCTGCCCTCAATCTTACCCAGCATTGGGGTATTTTCAAATGAGTCAGTTCTTCATGTCAGGTGGTGAAAGTATTGGAGCTTCAGCTTCAGCGTCAGTCCTTCCAATGAATATTCAGGACTGATCTCCTTCAGAATGGACTGGTTGGATCTCCTTGCAGTCCAAGAGACTCTCAAGAGTCCTCTCCAATACCACAGTTCAAAAGCATCAATTATTCAGCATTCAGCTTTCTTTATAGTTCAACTCTCACATCCATACATGACAACTGGAAAAAAGCACTGCTTTGATTTGATGGAATTTGTTAGCAAAATAAGATCTCTGCATTGTGATAAGCTGTCTAGGTTGGTCATAACTTTTCTTCTGAGAAACAAACGTCTTTTAATTTCATGGCTGCAGTCACCATCTGCAGTGATTTTGGAGCCCTCAAAAACAAAGTCTGTCACTGTTTCCACTGTTTCCTGATCTATTTGTCATGAAGTAATGGGACCAGATGCCATGATATTAGTTTTTTGAATGTTGAGTTTTAAGCCAATTTTTTCACTCTCCTCTTTCATTTTCTTCCCCCCCCCCCTTTCATTTTCATTGAGAGGCTCTTTAGTTCTTCTTCACTTTCTGCCATAAGGGTGGTGTCATCTGCTTATCTGAGGTTATTGATATTTTTCCCAGCAATCTTGATATCAGCTTGTACTTCATTCAGTCCAGCATTTCTCATGATGTACCTCGCATATAAGTTAAATAAGCAGGGTGACAATATACATCCTTCACATACTCCTTTCCCGATTTTGAACCAATCTGTTGTACTACATCCAGTTCTAACTGTTGTCTCTTGACCGACATACAGATTTTTCTGGACGAAGGTCAGGTGGTCCGGTATTCTCATCTTTTTCAGAATTCTCCACAGTTTGTTATGATCCACACAGGCAAAGGCTTTGGCATAGTCAATGAAGCAGAATTAGATGATTTTCTGGAATTCCCTTGCTTTTTCTGTGAACAAACATGTTGGCAATTTGATCTCTGATTCCTCTGCCTTTTCTAAATCCAGATTGAACATGTGCAAGTTCTCTGTTCATGTACTGTTGAAGCCAAGCTTGGAGAATTTTAAGCATTACTTTACTAGCATGTGAGATAAGTGCAATTGTGCAGTAGTTTGAGCATTATTTGGCATTGTCTTTTTTGGGATTGGAATGAAAGCTGACATTTTCCAATCCTGTGGCCACTGCTGAGTTTTCCAAATTTGGTGGCATATTGAGTGAAGCACTTTCACAGCATCATGTTTTAGAATTTGAAATAGCTCAAATGGAATTCCATCACATCCATTAGCTTTGTTTGTAGTGATGCTTCCTAAGGCCCACTTGACTTCACATTCCAAGATGTCTGGCTCTAGGTGAGTGATCACACCATCGTGACTATCTGGGTCATGAACATCTTTTTTTGTACAGTTCTTCTGTGTATTCTTGCCACCTCTTGGTATCTTCTGCTTTTGTTAGGTCCATACCATTTCTGCCCTTTTTTGAGACCATCTTTGCATGAAATGTTCCCTTGGTATCTCTAATTTTCTTCAAGAGACCTCTAGTCTTTCCCATTCTATTATTTTCCTCTATTTCTTTGCATTGATCACTGAGGAAGGCTTTCTTATCTCTCCTTGCTATTCTTTGGAACTCTGAATTCAAATGGGTATATGTTTCCTTTTCTCCTTTGCCTTTCACTTCTCTTCTTTTCATAGCTGTTTGTAAGCCCTCCTCAGGCAACCGTTTTGCCTTTTTGCATTCTTTTTCTTGGGGATGGTCTTGATCACTCCTCCTGTACAATATCACTAACCTCTGTCCATAGTTTTTCAGGAACTCTGTCTATCAGATCTAATCCCTTGAATCTATTTGTCATTTCCACTCTTTAGTCATAAGGCATTTGATTTAGGTCATACCTGAATGGTCTAGTGGTTTTCCCCACTTTCTTAAATTTCAGTCTGAATTTGGCAATAAGGGCTTCATGGTCTGAGCCACAGTCAGCTTTTCAATACAACCCCTATCAAGTTACCAATGATATTTTTTGCAGAACTAGAACAAATCATCTCACAATTTATATGGAAGCATAAAAGACCCCAAATAGTCAAAGCAGAACTTGAGAAAGATTAATGGAACTGGAGGAATCAACCTTCCTGTCTTTAGACTATACTATAAAGCTACAGTCATTAAGACAGTATTGTAGTGGCACAAAGACAGAAATATAGATCAATGGAACAAAATAGAAAGTCCAGAGATAAATCCATGCACCCATGGACACCTTATCTTTGGAAAAGGAGGCAAAAATGTACAATGGAGAAAAGACAGTCTCTTCAACAAGTGGTTCTGGGAAAACTGGTCAACTATGTGCAAAAGAATGAAACTAGAACACTTTCTAACAGCATACACAAAATAAACTCAAAATGGATTAAAGACCTAAATGTTAGATCAGAAACTTTAAAGTCCTTAGAGGAAAACATAGGAAACAAAACTCATAGGAAAACATTTATGTCACTTGATGACATAAATCAAAGTAAGATCTTCTATGACCCACCTCCCAGAGTAATGGAAATAAAAACAAAAATAAACAAATGGGACCTAATTAAATTTAAAAGCTTTTGCACAGTGAATGAATGTATAAGCAGTGTGAAAAGACATCCCTCAGAATGGAAGAAAATAATAGCAAACAAAACAACTGACAAAGAATTAATCTCCAAAATATATCAGTAGCTCATGCAACTCAATACCAGAAAAACTAACAACCCAATAAAAAATTGGGCAAGGGACCTAAAGAGATATTTCTCAAAGAAGACATACAAATGGCTAATAAACACATGAAAAGATGCCTGACACTACTCATTATTAGAGAAATGCAAATCAAAACTACAATGAGGTATCATCTCACAGTGGTCAGAATGGCCATCATCAAATATCCTACATATAAACAATAAATGCTGGTGAGAGTTTGGAAAGAAGGGTGCACTCTTACAGTGTTGGTTGGAATGCAAACTGGTACAGCCACTCTGGAGAACAGTGTGGAGATTCCTTAAAAATCTGGGACTAGAACTGCCATCCAACCCAGAAATCCCACTGCTGGGCATACACCCTGAGGAAACCAGAATTGAAACAGACATATGTACCCCAATGTTCATTGCATCACTATTTACAATAGCTAGAATATGGAAGCAATGTACATGTCTATTCACAAATGAATGGATAAGGAAGTGTGGTACATATATGCAATGGAATATTACTCAGTTAGAAAAAGGAATGCATTTGAGACAGCTCTAATAAGGTTGATGAACCTGGAGTCTATTTTACAAGGTGAAGTAAGTCAGAAAGAGAAAAACAAATACTGTATATTAATGCATATATATGGAACTTAGAAAGACAGAAGCAATGATCCTACATGAAAGGCAGAAAAGGAGACACAAATGTAAAGAACAGACTTTTGGAATCAGTGAGAGAAAGTGAGGGTGGGATGATTTGGGAGAATAGAATTGAAACATGTGCATTACCATAGGTAAAATAGATAGCCAGTGCAAGTTTAATGCATAAAGCAGGACACCCAAAACTAGTGCTCTGGGACAACCCAGAGCGATACTGTGGGGAGGAAGGTGGCAAGGGGGTTCAGGATGGGGGGACACATGTATATCTGTAGCTGATTCATGTTGATGTATGGCAAAACTATCACAATATTCTAAAGTAATTGTCCTCCAATTAAAATAATTATCTAATTAAAAAATATAATGCCAATTATTATCCATATCACTCAAAGATCAATATAGCAATAGTGTGTATAAATGGGCTTCTTTACATTGCCTGCTAAACTGTGTGTGGGTTACAGTTAACATGTTTGCAAAACTTCTTCATAGATACATTATTACCAGAACTAGAGCTCATAGCATTATAGGTGTTAAAGCAGGCAGGTAGTTAGATGTGAGCAGAGAAAGGGGGCATGGGCCAAATGGCAGGAAACTGCATATCTTGTTAATAACAGTGGTCCTTGGGCAGACAAAGAAAAGAAGGAAACTTCAGACTGACAGGAACTCACACATTTTGGAGTGATAAGTGTCCAGAAGGCAGACAAAGAAAAATGGGGAAAGGCAGAAAATCTTCTGCATCTGAATATAATCTGTTGCTTATTATGCTCATTACTATAAAATTAGCCATGCATATAGGAAGTTCCCATCATGGGCCAAAGCCATGACACTTCTAATCAAGACTAAATAAGGACAAAAATTCTTTAAAGCCTGAGCCAAAAAGGAAGCCCACCAGTTTATGCCCTATCAGTCACTAATATACCCTTTATATCATACCATATCATACTATCAGTTCAGTTCAGTCGCTCAGTCATGTCCAACTCTTTGCGACCCCATGAATTGCAGCATGCCAGGCCTCCCTGTCCATGACCGACTCCCAGAGTTCACCCAAACTCATGTGCATTGAGTTGGTGATGCCATCCAGCCATCTCATCCTCTGTCGTCCCCTTCTCCTCCTGCTCCCAATCCCTCCAAGAATAGATTGGCTATATTAGTGATTGGTAGAGCATAAAGAAGAGGGTAACAAGTATTGTGGCAGAAAAAAACTGGACATATAAGCATGGGTCAAATAGAAGGATAAAAACTTGGCACATGTATCTAGGAATGGTTAGTAGTCTTGAAGATACATTGAGGATCACCGATTAAAAATATTTATATCCAAACTTCACTTTTGGAGATGACTCACTTGATCTGGAATGAAATTCATGTACCTTTGCTTTTCCAAGACCTTCTCATGTATCACCCAGGGCTGATATAGAATAGTCAAAGTCTTTTGAGTGTCTACAAGTTCAGTTGAGATCAACACTTGTAACAATCAATAGGTATTTACACTTTCACAAGGGTTCTGTTTTCTCCACATCCTCCCAAACACTTGTTACTTGTTGTCTTTTTGCTCTGTTTGCTCTGATGAAACCAGCTGTCACGTTTTGAACTATTCCATGAGGAGACTTATGTCTATAAACTGAGAGAAGCCTTTGGCCTACTGCCAGGGAGGAATTTAAGCCCTCATTCCAGCGACTCTGAAGTAACTGATTTTGGCCAACAATTACATGACTGAATTTAGCAGCAGACCCTTCAACACACCCAAGTCCAGCCTTGAGATGACTTCATCCCTTGCCCACAATTTGAACTGCAGCCTTGTGAGAGACCCTGAGGCAGAGGAGCCAGCCAAGTCATGTACCGATTCCTGATCCTTAGAAACTGAGAGATACTAAATATTTGTTTTGAGTCACTAGGTTTAGAGACAATTTCTTTTTTTTTTTTTTTTTTTTTTGCAGTAGAGAGAAATAGTACACAGTTCCACCATGATGTGAACTTTACATTTTAATTAAATAAGGAAGAAGTCAACTTAAATGCTTGACAGTGCCACAGAATTAGACATACTGTTATATGTGAATTCCACAGACTACTAAACCATCTCCAGGTTTCTTTTGAACAGTTGTCAGTGTTTGAATAATTTATTACCTGGGCATGATCTTGTATTGTAAAAAAAAAAAATCCTTAATCTACTTTTCTCAAAGGCAGTGCAATTTTAATTCATTGATGTGAAATTGAAAACTAAGGACTTTTTCACACTGATATTTCACATTTCAAACTGAATATTATTTTGATACATCAATATCATATTTGATAATTTCATAGTTCTTGTGCACATAAAGATTACATATATACTATTTTCTTAATAAATGTTCTATATCACCACCCCATAAAAGAAAAACCTTTCTTGCTGCTGCTGCTAAGTAACTTCAGTCGTGTCCAACTCTGTGCAACCCCATAGACGGCAGCCCACCAGGCTCCCCCATCCATGGGATTCTCCAGGCAAGAGCACTGGGGTGGGTTGCCATTTCCTTCTCCAATGCATGGAAATGAAAAGTGAAAGTGATGTAGCTTAATCGTGTCCAACTCTTAGTGACCACATGGACTGCAGCCCACCAGGCTCCTCCATCCATGGGATTTTCCAGGCAAGAGTACTGGAGTGGGGTGCCATTGCCTTCTCCGACACCTTTCTTACTTTATCTTAATCTGATATTATACACAGCTGTTAAAGGTACCATTCTACGGTCTTTGATCCTTAGCAAATATGCTGTTACTAACATGATGACTGTATGTTTATATTTTGATGGGAAATACATTTACTTTTATCATTTTACTATCATAAGTAACATGGAGCACAGAATATGCTTATCCCAATAAAACCCAATACATGAAAGGTTTTTAAATGTCCACAATAAAGACATGAAGTGAAGTGAAGTGAAAGTCATTCAGTTGTGTCTGACTCTTTGTGTACTCTTGCCTGGAATATCCCATGGATGGAGGAGTCTGGTAGGCTACAGTCCATGGGGTTGCAAAGAGTCAGAAATGACTGAGAGACTTCTCTTTCTTCTTTCTTTCAATAAAGAGAAATGTAGAAAAATCCCCAGCTACTGCTTTAGCTATCATTTTAGATTAGCCTTTTTAAAAGAGCTATTAAGTAGTAAACTGAATGGAATTATATTTCACCTTTTTTGTACTACCTTCTAACCTATGGTGTAGTTAATGATAAGAAGGTGAATGACCATACGCGTAGAAACCAGGAGGAACATTATTGAGGATTGATAAATATTAATCTGAATATCCTGAATTAATCAAACAGGGGTCTTCTGCATTGCAGGTGGATTCTTTACCAACTGAGTTATCAGGGAAGCCCAATCTGAATAGCTCTATCCTGAATAATTAGGAATTTACTGAGTTTGGTTTGAGCTACTTTTCCCACTTAGAGTATAATTATCAGTAATTATTTATATCAGAGTTTGCACTCCAATGCTTTTAAAATAATTTTCAATCTCCCCAGCCAGTGTCCATTCCCTGGACTAACCAGGAATGCTGTCAATTTGAGAACATTTCTTAAAAACCTGGCTATCTCCTATTCTGTTATGCATAATTTGCATGTGGCAACTATCACCTGCATATCATTAATATATGGTGCCCCCCCTCCAAAAAAAAAGAATAACTATGTCTTATTGTGGGCTTCCCTGGGGGCTTAGCTGGTAAAGAATCTGCCTGCACTGTGGGAGACCTGGGTTCGATCCCTGGATTGGAAAGATCCCCTTGAGAAGGGAAAGGCTAACCATTCCAGTATTCTGGCCTGGAGAATTCCATGGACTGTATACTCCATGGGATCACAAAGAGTCAGACACAACTGAGTGACTTTCACTTCACTTCACTTCATGTCTTACTGTATTTCTTTTTCAGTATGTTTTGAATCTCATTTGTGCCATGAAACACTATAATATGAGGATCAGAAACTACGGGGTCTAGGAGGAGAGTTTTCATATGGATTAATCATCTTGAGCCCAAGTCCATAGCTGCAACATGGCAAGACTTTTTCAATAAGGGATGGATTATTAATAAACCATCCAAATGGCTGGCACCTATAACTTTCTTGTTTAATTTCAAGCACATAAAAAAAGTTTAAGATGCTACTACTTGGAGAATGACCTTGCTGTTCAGTTCAGTAGCTCAGTCGTGTCTGACTCTTTGTGACCCCATGAACCGCAGCATGCCAGGCCTCCCTGTCCATCACCAACTCCGGGAGTTCACCCAAACCCATGTCCATTGAGTTGGTGATGCCATCCAAGCATCTCATCCTCTGTCGTCCCCTTCTCCTCCTGCCCTCAAACTTTCCCAACATCAGGGTCTTTTCAAATGAGTCAGCTCTTCGCATCAGGCGGCCAAAGTAGTGGAGTTTCAGCTTCAACATCAGTCCTTCCAATGAACACCCAGGACTGATCTCCTTTAGGATGGACTGGTTGGATCTCCTTGCAGTCCAAGGGACTCTCGAGAGTCTTCTCCAACACCACAGTTCAAAAGCATCAATTCTTCGGTGCTCAGCTTTCTTTATAGTTCAACTCTCACATCAATACATGACCACTGGAAAACACTTGGCCTTGACTAGACGGATCTTTGTTGGCAAAGTAATGTCTCTGCTTTTGTTTGTTTTTTTGTTTTTTTTTTTTCCCCCAGAAAATACTTTATTTTTTTTATCCTCTTTATTTTTTTTAATTTTATTTTATTTTTTAAACTTTACATAATTGTATTAGTTTTGCCAAATATTGAAATGAATCTGCCACAGGTATACATGTGTTCCCCATCCTGATCCCTCCTCCCTCCCCATACCATCCCTCTGGGTCGTCCCAGTGCACTAGCCCCAAGCGTCCAGTATCGTGCATCGAACCTGGACTGGCAACTCGTTTCATACATGATATTTTACATATTTCAATGTCATTCTCCCAAATCTTCCCACCCTCTCCCTCTCCCACAGAGTCCATAAGACTGTTCTATACATCAGTGTCTCTTTTGCTGTCTCATACACCGGGTTATTGTTACCATCTTTCTAAATTCCATATATATGCGTTAGTATACTGTATTTATGTTTTTCTTTCTGGCTTACTTCACTCTGTATAATAGGCTCCAGTTTCATCCACCTCATTAGAACTGATTCAAATGTATTCTTTTTAATGGCTGAGTAATACTCCATTGTGTATATGTACCACTGCATTCTTATCCATTCATCTGCTGATGGACATCTAGGTTGCTTCCATGTCCTGGCTATTATAAACAGTGCTGTGATGAACATTGGGGTACACGTGTCTGTTTCCCTTCTGGTTTCCTCAGTGTGTATGCCCAGCAGTGGGATTGCTGGATCATAAGGCAGTTCTATTTCCAGTTTTTGAAGGAATCTCCACACTGTTCTCCATAGTGGCTGTACTAGTTTGCATTCCCACCAACAGTGTAACAGGGTTCCCTTTTCTCCACACCCTCTCCAGCATTTATTATTTGTAGACTTTTGGATCGCAGCCATTCTGACTGGTGTGAAATGGTACCTCAGAGTGGTTTTGATTTGCATTTCTCTGATAATGAGTGATGTTGAGCATCTTTCCATGTGTTTGTTAGCCATCTGTATGTCTTCTTTGGAAAAATGTCTATTTAGTTCTTTGGCCCATTTTTTGATTGGGTCGTTTATTTTTCTGGAGTTGAGCTGTAGGAGTTGCTTGTATATTTTTGAGATTAGTTGTTTGTCAGTTGCTTCATTTGCTATTATTTTCTCCCATTCTGAGCTGTCTTTTCACCTTGCTAATAGTTTCCTTTGATGTGCAGAAGCTTTTAAGGTTAATTAGGTCCCATTTGTTTATTTTTTATTTTATTTCCAATATTCTGGGAGGTGGGTCATAGAGGATCCTGCTGTGATGTATGTCAGAGAGTGTTTTGCCTATGTTCTCCTCTAGGAGTTTTATAGTTTCTGGTCTTACGTTTAGATCTGTAATCCATTTTGAGTTTATTTTTGTGTATGGTGTTAGAAAGTGGTCTAGTTTCATTCTTTTACAAGTGGTTGACCAGATTTCCCAGCACCACTTGTTAAAGAGATTGTCTTTAATCCATTGTATATTCTTGCCTCCTTTGTCAAAGATCAGGTGTCCATATGTGCGTGGATTTATCTCTGGGCTTTCTATTTTGTTCCATTGATCTATATTTCTGTCTTTGTGCCAGTACCATACTGTCTTGATAACTGTGGCTTTGTAGTAGAGCCTGAAGTCAGGTAGGTTGATTCCTCCAGTTCCATTCTTCTTTCTCAAGATCGCTTTGGCTATTCGAGGTTTTTTGTATTTCCATACAAATTGTGAAATTATTTGTTCTAGCTCTGTGAAGAATACTGTTGGTACCTTGATAGGGATTGCGTTGAATCTATAAATTGCTTTGGGTAGTATACTCATTTTCACTATATTGATTCTTCCAATCCATGAACATGGTATATTTCTCCATCTATTAGTGTCCTCTTTGATTTCTTTCACCAGTGTTTTATAGTTTTCTATATATAGGTCTTTAGTTTCTTTAGGTAGATATATTCCTAAGTATTTTATTCTTTCCATTGCAATGGTGAATGGAATTGTTTCCTTAATTTCTCTTTCTGTTTTCTCATTATTAGTGTATAGGAATGCAAGGGATTTCTGTGTGTTGATTTTGAATATGCTATCTAGGTTGGTCATAACTTTCCTTTCAAGGAGTAAGCATCTTTTAATTTCATGGCTTCAATCACCATCTGCAGTAATTCTGGAGCCAAAAAAAAAAAAAAAAAGTCTGACACTGTTTCCACTCTTTCCCCATCTATTTCCCATGAAGTGTTGGGAGCAGATGTCATGATCTTAGTTTTCTGAATGTTGAGCTTTAAGCCAACTTTTTCACTCTCCTCTTTCACTTTCATCAAGAGACTTTTTAGCTCCTCTTCACTTTCTCCCATAAGGGTGGTGTCATCTGCCTATCTGAGGTTATTGTTATTTCTCTGTGCAATCTGGATTCCAGCTTGTGCTTCTTCCAGCCCAGCATTTCTCATGATGCACTCTGCATATAAGTTAAATAAGCAGGGTGACAATATACAGCCTTGACGTACTCCTTTTCCTATTTAAAGGGCCACAAACTTTTGTGATATCAAATATATTTTGGCCCCCAAGAACTCTTTTTGCTCTCTTTAGGAATATATCACCCTTGTTGAGAATGTATGGTAAAGTGTCTTTCACATATTTTTCAGTGTGATAGATCCTTGTACATTATTGCTACAGACTTCCTGATACTTAAGGTTTCTGTAGCAAACCTTAAGGCTTAAGGTTTCTGTAGCAAATCATGGTTTTCATGCTGTTCTTATTAAATATTATTAACTCTCCCTTACCAAGTCAAAGCATCACCCAAATCACCCAAGCACATATAACTGACTCTAATGGATTCATCATGAGTATGTATTCAATCATTTTGGTTACTTAAAATCAATAATATAAGAGGCAGTGAATATTTTCAAGTAAGTGTATTTTTTGGAAAATTAGATAAACAGCTGAAGGTTTTTAATGATCCCAATTTATGTTATCATATCACCATGATCATCATAAGGGCTCATTATAAATGAATATGAATTATTATTGTCTTTGTGCCCCCCCTCTTTAACAAATCTCTTTTAAAAGACAGCCAAGCAAAAGAGCCCAGTATGATAACCAACTAGAATATTTCACGTTTGTTTTCTGGTACAGGGAGTAGAGTATTTTTCTTTCTTTTCATTGAGCCAGAATTGCTTAAATAGTTATAAAATAGCATTCATGTTCAATATCCACTATATTATTTCATATATAATACTTGACCAGAATGAAGTATTTGAAACCTAGTAGAATTCAGGCTTGTAATGGTTTTCTGGAGTTCAATGCCTGAGTAAATATCATAGTTGAATAGTAATATACACGTTAAAAGAAGGAAAGCCAGAAATGACAGACTAATTGTAGAAATTTAATTAAATATTTTTTAAATGTATCTGGATCATTGTTTCACATTGCTTAGATGTATATATGAAGGAGAAATGATGTGCAAGATACTACATTTCTATTTTGGCTATTAACTCTTAAAACATAGTAATATTTAAAACTGTATATATATTTGGCTATTAACTCTTAAAACATAGTAATATTTAAAACTGTATATATATAAAAAAAATAACTTCAACAATATGTGAACCTTGAACTTCCAGATGTTCAAGCTGGTTTTAGAAAAGGCAAAGGAACCAGAGATCAAATTGCAAACATCTGCTGGATCACCAAAAAAGCAAGAGAGTTCCAGAAAAAACATCTATTTCTGCTTTATTGACTGTGCCAAAGCCTTTGCCTGTGTGGATCACCACAAGCTGTGGAAAATTCTTCAAAATATGGGAATACCAGAGCACCTGACCTGTCTCTTAGGAAATCTATATGCAGATCAGGAAGCAAGAGTTAGAATTGGACATGGAACAACAGACTGGTTCCAGATAGGAAAACGAGTATGGCAATGCTGTATATTGTAACCCTGCTTATTTAACTTATATGTAAAATACATCGTGAGAAACACTGGGCTGGATGAAACACAAGCGAGAATCAAGATTGCTGGGATAAATATCAATAACCTCAGATATGCAGATGACACCACCCTTATATCAGAAAGTGAAAAAGAACTAAAGAGCCTCTTAATGAAAGTGAAAGAGGAGAGTGAAAAAGTTGGCTTAAAGCTCAACATTCAGAAAACTAAGATTATGGCATCTGGTCCCATCACTTCATGGCAAATATATGGGGAAACAGTGGAAACAGTGGCTGACACTTTTTGGGTTCCAAAATCACTGCAGATGGTGACTGAAGCCATGAAATTAAAAGACGCTTACTCCTTGAAAGGAAAGTTATCACCAACCTAGATAGCATATTAAAAAGCAGAGATATTACTTTGCCAACAGAGGTCTATCTAGTCAAGGCTATGGTTTTTCCATTAGTCCAGTATGGATGTGAGAGTTGAACTATAAAGAAAGCTGAGCACCAAGGTACTGATGTTTTTGAACTGTGGTGTTGGAGAAGACTCTTGAGAGTCCCTTGGACTGCAAGGAGATCCAGCCAGTCCATCCTAAAAGAGATCAGTCCTGAATATTCATTGGAAGGACTGATGTTGAAGCTGAAACTCTAATACTTTGGCCACCTGATACTAAGAAGTGACTCATTTGAAAATACCCTGATGCTGGGAAAGATTGAGAGCAGGAGGAGAAGGGGATGACAGAGAATGAGATGCTTGGATGGCATCACCAACTCGATGTACATGAGTCTGAGTTATCTCTAGGTGTTGGTGATGGACGGGGAGGCCCGTCATGCTGCAGTCCATGGGGTTGCAAGGAGTCAGACGCAACTGGGAGACTGAACTGGACTGAACTTACACATATATAAAGAGTACAATATTATAAGTCTGTAATCTGTTTATACTCATGAAGCCATAACTATAATCAATATAATGAACATATTTTATCACTACCCCAAAAGTATCCAGGTGCCCCTTGGTAATCCTTCGTTTCTGTCCCTCCATTTCTCATGCCCCAGTAAACACTGAACTGCTTTCTGACATATAGACTGCTTTGCACAGTTTTTTATAAATAGATTTATACAGTATGTACTCATTTTACCTGTTTTATTTCACTCAGCAAAATAATATTTTACATACATTCATGTTGTTCTATTTATCAATTATTTGTTACCTTTTATTGCTGAGTAATATCTATTATAGATATATACCAAAATGTGTTTTGGAGAAGGAAATGGCAACCCACTGTAGTATTGCCCCGAAAACTCTATGGGCAGAGGAGCCTGGCAGGCTAGAGTCCATGGGGTTGCTAAGAGTTGCATGACTTATTGACTAACATGCACATAAAATACGTTTATCCATTCACCCTTGGTGGATTGTCTCCAGGGTTGTCTCCAGGTTTAAGTTCAGCTCAGTTCATTCACTCAGCATGTCTAACTCTTTGGAAAGACATGGACTGCAGTACGTCAGGCTTCTCTGTCCATCAACAACTCTCAGAGCTTGCTCAATGAACTCATGTTCACTGAGTCAGTGATGCCATCCCACCATCTCATCCTCTGTCATCCCCTTCTCATCCTACCCTCAATCTTTCTCAGAATCAAGATCTTTTCCAGAGTCAACTTTTTTCATCAAGTGGACAAAGTATTGGGGGTTTCATCTTCAGCATCAGTCCTTTCAATGAATATTCAGGACTGAGTTCCTTTAGGATTGACTATTTTGATCTCCTTGAAGTCCAAGGGACTCTCAAGAGTCTTCTCCAGCACCACAGTTCAAAAGCATCAATTCTTCAGTGCTCAGCTTTCCTTATGATCCAACTCACATCCATACATGGCTACTGGAAAAAAAAAAAAAAAAAAACAGCTTTGACTAGACGGACCTTTGTCAGCAAAGTAATAGCTCTGCTTTTTAATATGCTGTCTAGGTTGGTCATAGCTTTTCTTCCAAGGAACAAGTGTCTTTTAATTTCATGGCTGCAGTCACCATCTGCAGTAGTTTTAGAACCCCGTCCCCTCAAAAAATAAAGTCTCTCACTTTTCCCATTGTTTCCCCATCTATTTGCCATGAAGTGATGGTACCAGATGCCATGATCTTAGTTTTTTGAATGCTGAGTTTTAAGCCAACATTTTCACTATCCTCTTTCACCTTCTTCAAGAGGCTCTGTAGTTCCTCTTCACTTTCTGCCTTAAGGGTGGTGTCATCTGTGCATCTGAGGTTATTGATGTTTCTCCCAGCAAACTTTATTTTTTAGTGAAGGATAATTGCTTTACAAAATTTTGTTGTTTTCTATCAAACCTCAACATGAATCAGCCATAGGTATACATATATCCCCTACCTTTTGAAACTCCCTCCCATCTCCTGCAACACTCCCCCCAGATTAATACAGAGTCCTTGTTTGAGTTTCCTGAGCCATGCAGCAAATTCCCATTGGCTATCTATTTTACATAAGGTAATGTAAGTTTCCATGTTACTCTTTCCATACATCTCACCCTCTTCTTCGCTCTCTTCATGTCCATAAGTCTTTTCTCTATGTCTGTTTCTCCATTGTTTCTCTGTAAATAAATTCTTCAGTACCGTTTTTCTAGATTCTGTATATATGCATTAGAATATGATATTTATTTTTCTCTTTCTGACTCACTTCACCAGTATAATAGGTCCTAGGTTCATCTACCTCATCAGAACTGACTCAAATGCATTCCTTGTTTAGTGAAGCACTATTTACAATAGCTAGAACATGGAAGCAACCTAGAAGTCCATCGACAGATGAATGGTACAGACATTGAGGTACATATACACAAAGGATACAATGCATATACACATTTCACATGCTGTACTCTGCATATAGATTAAATAAGCAGGGTGACAATATACAGCCTTGACATACTCCTTTCCCAATTTGGAACCAATCTGTTGTCCCATGTCTGGTTCTACCTCTTGCTTCTTGACCTGCAAACAGTTTTCACAGGAGGCAGGTAAGGTGGTCTGTTATTCCCAATTTTTGGAATTTTTCCACAGTTTGTTGTTATCCACAGAGTCAAATGCTATGGCATAGTCAGTAAAGCAGAAGTAGGTGTAGTTTTGGAACTCTCTTACTTTTTCTATGATCCAGTGGATATTGGCAATTTTATACCTGGTTCCTCTGCCTTTATTAAATCCAGCTTGAACATCTGAATGTTCCTGGTTCATGTAGTGTTGAAGCCTGGCTTGGAGAATCTTGAGCATTAATTTTCTAATGTGTGAGATGAGTGCAATTGTGCAGTAGCTTGAACATTCTTTGACATTGCCCTTCTTTGAGATTGGACTGAAAACTGATCTTTTCCAGTCCTTAGGGCCACTGCTAAGTTCTCCAAATCTGCTGGAATATTTAGTGCAGCACTTTAACAGCATCATCTTTTAGGATTTGAAATAGCTCAACTGGAATTCCATCACCTATACTAGCTTTGCCCATAGTGATGCTTACTAAGGCCCACTTGACTTTGCACTCCAGGATGTCTGGTTCTAGGTGACTGATCACACTATTTGCCTGTCTGGGTCATTATGATTTTTTTGTATACTTCTTTTGTGTATTCTTGCCACCTTTTCTTAATATCTACTGCTTCTGTTAGGTCCATACCTTTTCTGTCCTTTATTGTGCCTATCTTTGTATGAAATGTTCCCTTGGCATCCCTAATTTTCTTGAAGATATCTCTACTCTTCCCCATTCTATTGTTTTCCTCTATTTCTTGCACTTAGGAAGGGGTTCTTATCTCTCCTTGCTCTTCTTTGGAACTCTACATTCAGATGAGTGTATCTTTCCTTTTCTCCTTTGCCTTTCGTGTCTCTTCTTTTCTCAGCTATTTGTAAAGCCTGCTCAGATAACAATTTGCCTTTTTTCTTTTTTTTTGAGGGGAATTGTTTTGATCATTGCCTCCAGTAAAATGTTACAAATTTCTGTCCACAGTCCTTCTGGCACTCTGTCTATCAGATCTAATCCCTTGAATCTATTTGTCACGTCCACCGAATAATCATAAGGTATTTGATTTAGGTCATACCTGAATAGCCAAATGGCTTCCCCTCTCTCTGTATTCAGATATACCCATCAAAATGCGGATGGAGGTTGCAGAAGACTTGAATAAATGTAAAGATATTATTCCTCTTGAGTGGGAAAAATAATTTTTTCAAGATATTAATCCTCCCAAATTGACTTATACATTCAATGAAAAATCTCAAACAAAATTTCACCATAAAATAAAATATTTTCATAGAAATTGACAAACTAATGTAAAAGCTATAATGGAAATGCATAGTGCCCATAATAGACAAAGCAGTGTTGAAAAATAATAAAATTAGGATACAAATCTTACCAAATTTCAAAATTTAATATGAAGTTATGGTAAAAAAAAAAAAAAAAAAAACAGTTTGAATTTAGAATGAAGACAGACAAGTAGATCAGTGTAACCAAGTAAAGTCCAGAAATAGAGGCACACATATATGAAAAACTGATTTTTTCAATGGTACAAAGGGTATTCAGTTGAGAAATAGTTGTCTTTTCATTAAATGGTGTTGGAACAGTCACATTTCAATATACCTAGAAAAACTTAATTTAAATCCATACCTTGTGGCATATATAAAAATTAACTCAAAATGAATCATAGAACAAAATTAAAAAACCTAAAGCTACACATCTTCTAAAAGATAAAACAAAAAAAAATGATGTTTAGTGAGGCAAAGACTTCTTCCTTAAAAATTATACCAAAAGGATAATCAATAAAAGAAAGAAAAAGCTTATTGGACTTCATCAGAACTAAAAACATGTACTCTTCAAATGACACTGTGAATGAAAAGACAGGCTACAGACTTTCAGAAGACCTTTGCAAATCATATCTTAAAAAGGACTTGAATTTATAATATATAAAGAACCCATAAAATTCACATGTAAGAAAATAAACAGCCCCATGGTAAAATAAGCAAAAGATTTGTACAAACATTTTAGAAAAGAAGATAAATAGATGGTAAATTAATACATAAAAAGTTACTCAACATCATTCATCATCAAGCAAATATACATCAATACCAAAATGAGATACTGTATACACATATTGTTATTGTTTAGTCAGTAAGTCATGTTTGGTTCTTTTGTGAGCTTGTGGACTGCAGCCCACAAGGCTCCTCTGATCATGGAACTCTCCAGGCAAGAATACTGAAGTGGAGTGCCACTTCTTTCTCCAGCTGATCTTCCTGACCCAGGAATACAACCCATGTCTTCTGCTTGGCTGGCGGATTCCTTACTACTAAGACACCTGGGAGGCCATATACACACATTAAAAGAATGACTGACTTACTATAGTCAGTGTTGGTGAATCTGTGGAGCAACTGGATACCTCACACCTTGCCCACAAAAATACTTGTAAGTACTTATGCAGCTTTGTTTGCAATAACTTAAACCTGGAGACTAGATTCAGAAATAGCTCTGATAGAGTGTCTGAAGAACTATGGACAGAAGTTCATGACATTGGACAGGAGGCAGTGATCAAAACCATCATCCCAAAAAGAAATGCAAAAAGGCAAAACGGTTGTCTGAGAAGGTCTTACAAATAGCTGAGAAAAGATGAGAAGCAAAAAGCAAAGGAGAAAAGGAAAGATACACTCATCTGAATGCAGAGTTCAAAAGAATAGCAGGAAGAGATAAGAATGCCTTCCTAAGTGATCAATGCAAAGAAATAGAGGAAAACAATAGAATGGGAAAGACTAGAGAGCTTTCCAGGAAAATTAGTTATGCCAAGGGAACATTTCATACAAAAATGGGCAAAATAAAGGACAGAAAAGGTATGGACCTAACAGAAGCAGTAGATATTAAGAAAAGGTGGCAAGAATACACAGAAGAAGTATACAAAAAAGATCTACATGACCCAGATAACCAAATGGTGTGATCAGTCACCTAGAACCAGACATCCTGGAGTGCAAAGTCAAGTGGATCTTTTAGGAAGCATCACTACGGGGAAAGCTAGTGGAGGTGATGGAATTCCAGCTGAGCTATTTCAAATCCTAAAAGATGATGCTGTGAAAGTGCTGCACTCAATATTCCTGCAAATTTGGAGAACTCAGCAGTGGCCAAAAGGACTGGAAAAGGTCAGTTTTCATTCCAATCCCAAAGAAGGGCAATGCCAAAGAATTTTCAAACTACTGCACAATTACACTCATTTAACGTGCTAGCAAGGGAATGTTCAAAATCCTTCCAGATAGGCTTCAACAGTGCATGAGTCAAGAATTTTAACATGTGAAAAGTGGATTTAGAAAAGGCAGAGGGACCAGAGATCAAATTGCCAACATTGACTGAATCATAGAAAAAACAAGGGAGTCCCAGAAAAACATCTGCTTTATTGACTATTCTAAAGCATTTAGCTTAGTGGTTTACAAGATGGGTAGAGCAGACCACCTTACCAGCCTCCTGTGAAACCTATTTGCAGGTCAAGAAGCAACAGTTTGTATTGGACATGGAACAGCACACTGGTTCAAAATTGGAAAAGGAATACATGAAAGTGGTATATTTCCCTCTGCCTATTTAACATATATGCAGAAATCATATGAAATACCAGGCTGGATGAAGCTCAAACTGGAATCAAGTTTGCTGGGAGAAATATCAATAACCTCAGATATGCAGATGCCACCACTCTTATGGCAGAAAGTGAAGAGGAACTAAAGAGCTTCCTGGTGAAGGTGAAAGAAGAGAATGAAAACGCTGGCTTGAAACTCAACATTCAAAAAAACTAAGATCATGGCATCTGGTCCCATCAGTTCATGGCAAATAGATCAGAAAACAATAGGAACAGTGAGAAAATTAATTTTCTTGGGCTCCAAAATCACTGCAAACGGTGACTACAGCCATGAAATTAAGAGACATTTACTTCTTGGAAGAAAAGCTGTGACAAATCTAGGCAGCATATTAAATAAAAAGTAGAGACACTGCTTTTCCAACAATGATATGTATAGTCAAAGCTATTTTTTTTTCCAGTAGTCATGTATGGATGTGAGAGTTGGACCATAAGGGAGGCTCAGTGCCAAGAAATTGATGCTTTCAAACTGTGGTGCTGGAGAACACTCTTGAGAACACCCTTGGACAGGAAGGAGGTCAAAACAGTCAATCCTAAAGGAAATCAACCCTGAATCTTCATCGGAAGAAGTGATGCTGAAGCTGAAGCTTCAGTGCTTTAGCCACCTGATGCAAAGAGCTAGCTCATTGGAAAAAACCCTGATGCTGGGAAAGATTGAATGCAGGAGGAGAAGGGTACAACAGAATAAGATGGTTGAATGACATAACTGATTCAATGGACATGAGTTTGAGCATACTCCAGGAGATAGTGAAGGACAGGGAGGCCTGGTGTGCTGCGGTCCATGGAATACAAAGAGTCGGACATGACTGAGTGACTGAACAATAACAATCTCTCTCAGTATGGTTTGTAGTTTATATTGTATGTCTTTAATTCAATTTTTCATCATGTTAATCCATAAGCACTTCATATTTTTGATGCTGTTGGAAATAATATTATTTTTAATTTATTTTTTATTTTAGTCACTCAGTTGTGTCTGACTCTTTGTGACCCCAGGGACTGTAGCCCACCAGGCTCATCTGTTCATGGGATTCTCCAGGCAAGAACATTGGAGTGAGTGGACATTACTTTCTCCAGGGGATCGTCCTGACCCAGAGATTGAACTCAGGTCACCTGCATTGCAGGCAGATTCTTTACTGTCTGAGCCACCAGGGAATTGCAATTATTTTTAGTAAAAATCGTATTATTTTTAATGTTAATTCTCAATTTTTTTGCCAGTATATAGAGATAGAGTTGATTTGTTTATACTGTTCTTGTATACTGTAACAGTGGATAAACCCATTTATTACTTTTAGTAACTTCTCTGTAGATTCTTTTCAAATTTCTCTATAAACATTTTACACATTATTGAGACATATTGAAATATCTGATTATAAGTATAGGTTTTTCTAACTCTGTTTTGAGTTATATAAATTTTTCTTGATGTCTTTTGAAGCTGTTTTATAGAGACATAAATGTTTAAAATTATGTGTTCTTGAATGACTTGACTCTCATCATTTGGCATGACATGTATTGTCTCTTACAATATATTTGGAGTTTTATTTTTAAGTATAAAATGAGAAGCTCATTCTAAATTAGTTGAAAATGCCAATGACCTAGAAGAGCCAGAACAACTTTGACAAACAACAAATTAAGAATCGTAACTCTACCTAATTTCAAGATTATTATAAAGCTAAACTTATCAAATATGCTTTGTCTGTTGTTAATTAAGCCAGTCCAGTTTTCTTTTATTTAATGTTATTATGGTTATTCTATTCCCATTCATTTCCTTTTAACCTATTTGTGCTTGTTTATTTAAAGTGGGTCTCTTGAAGACAACACATCACTGGGTTTTATCCAAACTGATATTCTCTGACTTTTATTTGGATGGTTTAGAACATCTTTAGTGGGTTTATTAATATTGTTAGGCTTAAAACTCCTTTCCTGATTTTGTTTTCAACCTTCTTGCTAGTTGTTTGCTCATGAACACCTTTTTCCTGATTCCTATTCAGATTGAGTATTTTTAAAAAATGTGCAATTTAATTGTTATTAGTATTTTTCACAGATATATGCAACCATCACCAGAGTCCATTTTAGAAAATTTTTCATCTCTAAGAGAAACCAAATACACATTAGCTTTTATCCCTGTCTCCTCATATTCTGCCCAATCCTAATCTACTCTCTGTCTAAAGATTTGCTTACTCTAAACATTTCGTATCGGAATCACATAATACATGGTCTTTTGTGACAGATTTACTTCATTCAGCATGTTTTCCAGGTTCATCTATGTTTTAGCATGTATTAGAACTTTATTTTTAAGGTTGAATAATACTCTATTGTATGGACAGACTACATTTTTCTTATTCACTCATCAGTTGATGGACATTTGGGTTGTTTCTACCTTTTGACTCTTATGAATAATGCTGCTATAGACACACAAAGTTTTTTATGGACAGTTTCAATTTCTCTTGGGTATATAACTAGGAGTGGAATTGCTGGGTCATATGGTATTCTATATTCACCATTTGAGGAATTGCCAGAATGTTCTTCAAAGTGGCTGGATCATTTTACATCCATGCCAACAGTGCATGAAGGTTCTGATTTCTCCATACCCTCACTAGCACTTGCTATTATGTGATTTTTAAAATTACATCCATCCTAGTGAATGTGAAATTAAATCTCTTAATGTTTTTAATCTCATGGCTTTGACTGACATTTATCTGGAGATTAATTTTACCACAGAGATTATTTTTTTGATTGTGTTTTTCACTTATTTTCACTTATTATATTTAATTATTTGTTTTGCTTTTTTAGAAGTTTCTGTAGCATTTATAATATACATATATAACGTATCACAGTTTAAGTGATATTATTTAAGTTTATTACTATGCTATTTTTATCATGCATTTTAAGATATTGAGAAGAGGTGGTGAGAATACACAGAAGAACTGTACAAAAAAGATCTTCACGACCCAGATAATCACGATGGTGTGATCACTCATCTAGAGCCAGACATCCTGGAATTTGAAGTCAAGTGGGCCTTGGAAAGCATGACTACAAACAAAGCTAGTGGAGGTGATGGAATTCCAGTGGAGCTATTTCAAATCTAAAAGATGATGCTGTGAAAGCGCTACACTCAATATGCCAGCAAATTTGGAAAACTCAGCAGTGGCCATAGGACTGCAAAAGGTAAGTTTTCATTCCAATCCCAAAGAAAGTCAATGCCAAAGAATGCGCAAACTACCACACAATTGCACTCATCTCACACACTAGTAAAATAATGCTCAAAATTCTCCAAGCCAGGCTTCAGCAGTACGTGAACTGTGAAATTCCAGATGTTTAATCTTTATTTAGAAAAGGCAGAAGAACCAGAGATCAAATTGCCAACATCCGCTGGATCATCGAAACAGTAAGAGAGTTCCAGAAAAACATCTAGTTCTGCTTTATTGACTATGCAAAAACCTTTGACTGTGTAGATCACAATAAACTGTGGAAATTTTTTCAAAAGATGGGCATACCAGAGCACGTGTCCTGCCTCTTGGGAAATCTATATACAGGTTAGGAAGCAGCAGTTAGAACTCGACATGGAACAACAGACTGGTTCAAATAGGTACTTCCAGACTGCTTATTCAACTTATATGCAAATTACATCATGAGAAATGCTGGGCTGGAGGAAGCACAAGCTGGAATCAAGATTGCTGGGAGAAATATAAAAAAACTTAGATACACAGATGACACCACCCTTATGGCAGAAAGTGATGAAGAACTAAAGAGCCTCTTGATGAAAGTGAAAGAAGAGAGTGAAAAAGTTGGCTTAAAGCTCAACATTCAGAAAACTAAGATTATGGCATCCGGTCCCATCAGTTCAGTTCAACATTCAGAAAACTAAGATTATGGCATCCAGTCCCATCACTTCATGGCAAATAGATGGGTAAACAGTGGCAGAATCTATTTATTTATTTTTTGAGCTCCAAAATCACTGCAGATGGTGATTGCAGCCATGAAATTAAAAGACGCTTACTCCTTGAAAGAAAAGTTATGACCAAATTAGACAGCATGTTAAAAAGCAGAGACATTACTTTGCCAACAAAGGTCTGTCTAGTCAAGGCTATGATTTTTCCAGTGATCATATATGGATGTGAGAGTTGGACTATAATGAAAGCTGAGTGCCAAAGAATTGACGCTTTTGAACTGTCGTGTTGGAGAAGACTCTTGAGAGCCCCTTGGACTACAAGGAGATCCAACCAGTCCATCCTAAAGGAAATCAGTCCTGAATATTCATTGGAAGGACTGATGCTAAAGCTGAAACTCCAATACTTTGGCCACCTGATGCGAAGAACTTACTCATTTGAAAAGACCCTGATGCTTGAAATGATTGAAGGTGGGAGGAGAAGGGGACACCAGAGGATGAGATGGTTGGATGGCATCACTACTCAATGGGCATGAGTTTGAGTAAACTCCAGGAGTTGGTGATGGACAGGGAAGCCTGGCATGCTGCAATCCATGGGGTCACAAAGAGTCGGACATGACTGAGTGACTGAACTGACCTGAACTGATAAGCCTCATACTATAATACCACAATTTTTATTTTAATAGTATATTTGAATATAGTTAAATAATACAAATAGTCTCAAAAAAGTCACCCAAATTCTTGCTATTTTCAATGTTCTTTATATGACCTATATTTTACCATGGTATGATTGAACTTCCCTGATGGCTCAGACAGTAAAGCGTCTGTCTACAATGCGGGAGACCCAGATTCAATTCCTGGGTTGGGGAGATCTCCTGGGAAAGGAAATGGCAAACCACTCCAGTATTCTTGCCTGGAAAATCCCATAGATGGAGGAGCCTGTTAGTCTACAGTCCATGGGATTGCAGAGTCGGACATGACTGAGCGACTTTGCTTTCACTTTCATGGTATTATTTTCTTTTTCCACAAAGGTCTTCTTTTTACTTTAGAGTTGATCTGCTGGTGGTGATTTCATTCACTTTTTTCATGTCTGAAAAAGTCATTATTTTACCTTCATTTTGGAAAGCTATTTTATTTGGGCATAGCACTCCATACTGACTATATTTTTGTTACAGTACTTTAATGATCTTGCTCCAATGTCTTTCTGTTTCTATTTCTTCAAACAATGAATTATTCATTATCCTTCTACTTATTCCCTCTGTATATAGCAATGTGCTTGTCAGTCAGAGGTTTGAAGATTTTCTCATTACCACTAGTTTTCAGAAATATAATTATTGCTTGCCTTCATTTAGTTTTCATTTTTTCTGTTTATGGTAAATTGAACTTAAATCTGAGGGTTTATAGTTGTTATAGGCCAAAATTACTCCTCCAGAATCATATGCTGAAGCCCTAATCCCAGTATTTGGAGATAAGGCCTCAAAAGGAGTGTTTAGGTTAAAATGAGGCCTTAATCCAATCTGACTGGTATCCTTATTGTTTCTACATTTAGTTGCCAAGTTATGTCCGCATCTTTTGTGATCCTATGGAGTAAAGCCCACCAGGCTCCTCTGTCCATGGAATTTTCCAGGCATGAATACTGGAGTGAGTTGCCATTCCCTCCTCCAGAGGATCTTCCTGACCCAAGGATCAAACCTGAGTCTCCTGCGTGTGTCTCCCACAATGCAGGTGGATTCTTTTACCATTGGGCCACCAGGGAAGCCCTGGTATCCTTATAAGAAGACAACATTTGGAGATACAAAGAAACACGAGGCTTTTGTGCCCACAGGAGATAAACCATATTGGGACATAGTTAGAAGGTGGCCATCTCCTGCCCAGGGAGAAAGGCCTCAGGAGAAACTAACATTTAACATTCATAATTGTGAGAAAATAAATTTCTGTTCTTTAAATCACCTAGCCTGTATTATTTTGCTATGGCAGGTTGTGATGGTTAATTTTATGTGTCCTCTTGACTGGCCATGGAGTGTCCAGATAAAACATTATTTCTGGGTATATCCATGAAGGTGTTTCTAGATGAGATTGGCTTTTGAATCAGTGGACCAAGCAAAGTAGATTGCACTGCTCTATGTGGCTGTGCATCATTCAATCCATTGAGGACCTGAAAAGAACAAAAGATAGATATAAGAGACCCCTTTGGTACTGTCTCACTATGTCAACTGGGACAGTTTATGTGATCTTCTGCTTCCTTGAACTGGGATTTACACCATCAGTTCCCTTAATTCAAAGGCCCTCAAACTCAGATTGAATTGTACCACCAGATTTTGTGGATCTCCAGCTTTCAGACAGTGGATTGTGGAACTTCTCAGTCTCCGTAATTGTGTATGCCCACTCCTTTCCTGTTACTTAATCTTGGGTGATGTATAAATGCTGATTTATATTTAATTTTCTTCTTGGCTAAAGATAGAATGCTTGAGTAGATGTCCATCGACAGATGAATGGATTAAGAAGTTGTGGTATATATACACAATGGAATATAACTCAGCCATAAAAAGAAATGCATTTGTGTCAGTTCTAATGAGGTGGATGAATCTAGAACCTATTATACAGAGTGAAGTGAGTCAGAAAGATAAAGATAAATACCATATTCTAACACATATACACTGAATCTACAAAAATGGTACTGAATAATTTATTTACAGAGAAACAATGGAGAAACAGACATAGAGAATAAACTTATGGACATGGGGAGAGGGAAGGAGAAGGTGAAATGTATGGAAAGAGTAACATGGAAATTTACATTACCATATGTAAAATAGATAGCCAACAGGAATTTGCTATATGGCTCAGGAAACTCCAACAGGGGCTCTGTATCAACCTAGAGGGGTGGGATGGGGAGGGAGATGGGAGGGAGTTTAAAAAGAGAGGGGATATAAGTATACCTATGGCTGATTCATGTTGAGGCTTGACAGAAAACAGCAAAATTCTGTAAAGGAATTATCCTTCAATAAAAAATAAATTAACAAAAAAAAAAAAAGAAAGAAAATAGGTTTTGAGAGAAAGTTAAAATAACAGTAAGATTATTTTAATATATTAAATTTAATCTAACATAATATTGGCTCAATTTTTTAATCATAATTAAGTATATTTTCTTATATACATAATCATCTGTATAAATTATTCATGCATATTCACCTAAATAAAATACATTGGAATGAAAATATTTTAATTAAATAATTTAAAATTCTTTTCATATTTTTGACTTTAGTAAATGCTTATAAACTGAATATAGTTAATTAAGAAGTACAGTATGATTTTTAGATACTATTGAGATGTAAATCACAATACTAAGAAAGACATTTAAATTATTTTCTCTTTTAGTTTTTATTACCTATGAGTCTTCACTATGTCTTCAGTGTTGTGATTATGACTGAATTAGATGTGAATGAGGAATTTTGCTTATCTTAGTTGTTGCACTGCGTTGTGATGACCCATTGAGCAAAAGAATGAGTATTTTTCATTTTCACCATTTGTTGACCTATGGAAAAACTGATCAAGCTTTGTGAAAATCCAATCATACAAAACCAATTTAATTTTTGTCACAAGATACATCCACATTGACAAGTGAGAATGAATGATTCCATCTGCTTAAATTCATTCAGTACAGTATTTTTATTGAAAGCCTAGGAAAGACATGTCTGTAATATATTTTTGTTTAGGAAATAACTTACCCCTAAATCAGTTCTATAGGATAGAGCAGTTGGATAGCATCATTTTGGGAGATATATTGGAGGCTTTTGAGTATATCAAGTATCATCACATAAGTCCCCTTGAGTTTATCTAGAAACTTATGCCATGGAGATACAGGACATAGGTTTTTAATTGCTATCTTATTTATCTTTATTTTCTTCTCTAAGTATGTCTGTTGGTTGGTCCTAGCTGCTGCCACTACCTAGGGAGAACGTGTACAAGTAACTTTAGCCCCACCTTGGACTAGAGCAAAGGATCTAGTGTTCCAATTATAAGTATTGGGCCCCTCTGTGCTTTCCAACATTCGTTTGCCATCTTCATCCTCTGAATGTTTTTGCTGCCAACTGGTTCCTAGGATGCAGAATTCATGAGGAACGATACTTATTTTTATAACCCCTAAACATCAATACTTTTTAATCCACTCTTACTTTGGGCCCTATAAGTTCTATTCTATTAGCTAAAATTCTAGTCCTTTACTTGTCTTGGATTTTTTTTTCCCCTTAAGCTTGACAATGGGCCCAATTGAACCACCAACTCCTACCAACTTTTTGAAACTAGATCCTATTCACAGGGGAGGGATCTTTGTCTAAGTTAGAAATATCTCCCAAAGCCTAGACAGAATTGCCATTTTGGTATGATATCTGGCCCCCAATGAGCAGAAGCAGCTTTTAAAGGAATGAAGAAAGAAGTATGGTCTCTGAAAATAAAAAGACAAATTTGTTTAACTTATTCAGATAATAAAAACTCTACAATCTACTGTTAATGATATTTACTAAAATACTACTTACCTCAAATCAATATATCCTTTAGGAACTGCTGTAACATATAGTATATGTTAATCAGCTTTATGATGCACTTTAGCTATTCTAAGTAAAATAATTTACATTTAACTTTTGAAGATTTTAACACTTTTGAGTACTTACTATGTGCCAGGTATATTGCCAACTATTATGCTGATGAGACTGAGCACAGGAAAGGGTCACAGTTATAAATAGGAGAACCAAGGTAGCCTAGCTGTAGAGTACTTGCTTTTAACCACTTAGTTATTCCATCCTCTACCAATTGCATCTACTAAGAAATAAAAATCAATATGACATCCATTTAGAGAACAGTGTTTAATTTTTTTTTATTGAAGTATAGTTGATTTACAATGTTTTTTTTTTTTTTTTTTTGTTCAGTTGCTAAGTCATGTCCAACTCTTTGGGAGCCCCTATGGATTGCAGCACACCAGGCTTCTCTGTCCTCTACTATCTCCCAGAGTTTGCTCAAATTCATATCCATGAATGTTCTGTTGATATCTGAATAGCTAAGTGATTCACTTATACCTATATATAAGTATACACATTATTTTTTTATTCTTTTCCATTATGGCTTATCACAGGGTATTGAATACACTTACCTGTGATATACAGTAGGTTCTTAGTGTTTATCCATTCTATATGTAACAGTTTGCATCTGTTAATCCAAAACTCCCAATCCATCCCTCCTGCACCCTCCCTAACTTTAGGAACCAGAAGTCTGTTCTTTATATCTGTGAGTCTGTTTCTGTTTCATAAATAAGTTCATTTGTGTCATATTTTAGACTTCACATGTAAATGATATCACAGGGTAATGGCTTTTTTCTTCCTGACTTATCTCAGTTAGTATGACAATCTCTAGGTCCATCCATGTTGCTGGAATGGCACTGCTGTTCAGTTGCTCAGTTGTGTCCAACTATTTGCAACTCCATCGACTGCAGAATGCCAGGCTTCCCTGTCCTTCACCATCTCCTGGGGCTTGCTCAAACTCATGTCCATTGAGTCTGTGATGCCATCCAACCAACTCATCCTCATCCAACCAACTCATCAAGTCATTCCCTTCTCCTGCTTTCAATGTTTCCTAGCATCAGGGTCTTTTCCAGAGAGTCAGTTCTTCTCATCAGGTGGCCAAAGTATTGGAGCTTCAGCTTCAACATCATCCTTCCAGTGAATATTCAGGATTAATTTCCTTTAGGATTAACTGGTCTGATCTCCTTGAAGTCCAAAGGACTCTCAAGAGTCTTATTCAACATCACAGTTCAAAAGCATCAATTCTTTGGCAATGTTTCCAATGTTTCCCCATCTATTTCCCATGAAGTGATGGGAGCAGATGCCATGATCTTAGCTTTCTGAATGTTGAGCTTTAAGCCAACTTTTTCTCTCTCCTCTTTCACCTTCATCAAGAGGCTCTTTAGTTCTTCTTCACTTTTTGTCATAAAGGTGGTGTCATCTGTGTACCTGAGTTTATTGATATTTCTCCTGGCAATCTTGATTCCAGCTTGAGCTTCATCCAATGGCATTATTTCATTCTTTTTTATGGCTGAGTAATATCTCATTGTATATATGTACCACATTTTCCTTATCCATTCATCTGTTGATGAGTATTTAATCTCTGCTCTTTTCCTGGCTATACTAAATAGTGCTGCTATGAACATTAGGGTGATTGTGCCTTTTGAATTCGAGTTTTTGTGTGAGTTTTTATATACATCCAGGAGTGAGATTGCTGGGTTATATGGTAGCTCTATTTTTAGTTTTTTTAAGGAAACTCCATCCTGTTCTCCATAGTGGCTACAACAATTTACATTCCTACCAACAGTGTAAGAGGATTCTTTTTTCTCCACATCCTCTGAGCATTTGTTATTTGTAGACTTTTAATCTTTTCCATAAAGAATAGTCTGAGAGTTTAAGCTGACATCCTAAGAGTCTATTCTACTATAGAAACAACAATAATAAAATTATCAAAATATTGTTTACCTTTCATGAAGCACCAAGTGTTAGATACTGTCAGGCACCATTATATATATACACACACACACACACACATATATATACACACACACTGTATTTAATTAATGGAACAGTTCTGCAATATATGTATTTTTATTTTTATTCTACAGATAAAAATATGAAGTAACATAATGAGCTCAAGATAATACCCCTAAATTTAAGTAGAGATGGGCTTCAAATCTAGATCTGTGCTTTACAAATGTAGTCTAATTTTGTATTCTTTTCATTTTGAATGATTGAGTATTAGCAATATGACAAAAATTTTATTCAGAATATTATCTGTGAGTCAGTTCAAACCCTCAGTCTTGTTTGACTCTTTGTGACTGCATAGACTGCAGCATGCCAGGCTTCCCTGTTCATCACCAACTCCCAGAGCCTACTCAAACTCATGTCCATCACTTTGGTGATGCCATTCAACCATCTTATTCTCTGTCATCCCCTTCTCCTCCCGCCTTCAATCTTTCCCAGCATCAGGGTCTTTTCCAATTAATCGGTTCTTCACATCAGGTGGCCAAAGTATTGGAGCTTCAGCATCAGTCATAATGAATATTCAGGACTGATTTTCTTTTGGATGGACTGGTTGGATCTCCCTGCAGTCCAAGGGACTCTCATGAGTCTTCTCCAACACGACAGTTCAAAAGCATCAATTCTTCAGCACTCAGCTTTCTTTACAGTCCAACTCTCACATCCATACATGACTACTAGGAAAACCATAGCTTTGACTAGACAGACCTTTGTTGGTAATGTCTCTGCATTTTAATATGCTGTCTAGGTTGGTCATAGCTTTTCTTCCAAGAAGGAATTGTCTTTTAATTTCACGGCTGAGGTCACCATCTGCAGTGATTTTGGAGTCCCCCCAAAATAATGTCTCTCACTGTTTCCATTGTGTCCCCATCTATTTGCCATGAAGTGATGGGGCCGGATGCCATGATCTTCGTTTTCTGAATGTTGAGCTTTAAGCCAACTTTTTCACTCTCCTCTTTCACTTTCATTAAGAGGCTGTTTAGTTCTTTGTTTTCTGCCATAAGAGTGGTGTCATCTGCTTATCTGAGGTTATTGATATTTCTCCCAGTAATCTTGATTCCAGTTTGTGCTTCATCCAGCCTGGCATTTTGCATGATGTATTCTGCATATAAGTTAAATAAGCAAGGTGACAATATAAAGTCTTTATGTACTCCTTTTCCTCTTTGGAACCAGTCTGTTGTTCCATGTCCAGTTCGAACTGTTGCTTCCTGACCTGCATACAGATTTCTCAAGAGACAGGTCAGATGGCCTGGTATTCCCATCTCTTTAAGAATTTTCCACAGTTTTTTGTGATCCACACAGTCAAAGACTTTGTTGTCATCAGTAAAGCAGAAGTAGATGTTTTTTCTGTAACTCTCTTGCTTTTTTGGTGCATAGTATATTATATTATAAAGCTGATAAATATACTTTTATACTATAAATGCTTCTCAAGAAAATTGTATGCTTTTTGTCTTTTTTAAAACAGAGATACATATCATTAATACTGAAAAATAGTGTTATAACATAAGGGATGCAAATGTGATAGTTGGGCTTAGATTGTTTTAAAATTTCATACCAACAATATGTGTATATGGGCTGACAATGATATATATTTGAGGAATTAGGAGAGAATGCAGTGAAAATGAAAATTAATCTACTTAAAAACTTAGCTGCCACTGTTGAATTAAATTTGATTTTAAAGTTTAAAATGGAGATATTTTTAACTGTTAAATTTACTTAAACTGTTCTGAATGATCTCACCTTATCATGGGTACTTTAGAGGAAACTTGGTTAGAAGTAGATTTTTTTTTTTTTAGAAATATAATTTTTAATGAGAGAAGTAAGAACCTATTGTCTTATACCTAATCTCGTTTTCTCTTGTAATCTTTGTTAGGATAGCCTAGCTAAAAAGTTGCTCAAACTCATCCATAAATGTGGCTAATGATATGTTTTCCTGTCTACATAGGTCATTAAAATAGGGAACATATAGCCTTCTTTACTGTTTGCTGAGCAGAGATTCTTATTCACTATAAGTTAGTACAATTTCAAAGCCTGGGAAAAGGGATTTCTTTTTCAGGTATGTGATCTACTAATAAAAAAAAAAATTGTGATACTTTATAATAGAAAATATGCTGAAAACAGCAACTTTTGCCATCATCTAACACCTTTCAAATAGAATTCTCAGTCACTTCATTTTAAAGGGAAAAATGAGATGAGCCTGGTGTGAAAGGAAGTTGGATTTTCTATTATATACAATTCCTTGAGCTATTCATTTCTAACTCATGCAATTTAGTGAAATTTTGTCCAACAAAAAGAACAACAACAAAAAAAGATTTAAACATCATTTACTTTTTTGAAATGGAAACACATCTTCATATCAAAACTAAGAAACTGTAAACATCATTTTTAACAATCTATGTGCAGATGCTGATAAAATGAATTTGCTATTAACTCCCTGAGAGTGAACTGGCAGTATCTGCCAATTTTACAATCATTTCACGACAACTCCACACTACTCTGTTATGTTACTTACAAAAGTTACTATTTGCATTATTTGGTCCTTCAACTGAAAATGTTTATATATCACTAACAATTTAAAAGCCTGCCTTCTTCTCTAATGTAGGAGTACCCTGTTATGTTACAGTATAGTGATATCATTTGTATTCCTGGATATGTTTTTTCCGAACAGACCTAGAAAAAAAAAAGTTAAAAAAAATTTTCTGTGTTGCTTCGGACAAAAGATTATCTGTCATATTAAAAACTACAAGCTTCCAGTGCCTTATAAATCTATGGGAAAATAAAAATTTCATTAAAGGAAAATGAGAATGAATCTCAGTCTTGAATGATGGCACATAAAATTAGATGCATAAAGTATCTTAAATATAGGAAAATTAATCATTTTGTGTATAATGAACTTTCAACTTAAAAGATACTTTTATTGAAGAGAATATTGAAGCCACATTAGAGCACAAATCATTATAATTGAGAATTTAGTATCAAAAACTTTACCTTGGCCAATGTGAAAGGGAGTTTAAATCCAGAGACATGTTGATAAATATTTAATAACTGTATCTTCAAAAAAATGAAAGCTCTGATTTGTTTCCATGATATAAATACTCCTGCCATGGATGATTTAAACTACTAATATCCTTTTTTGGAAAACCGATTTGAGAAGATGTGTGCAATTGAGCTCTCATGAGCTGATATGAGATACCTCTAGTACACTACTGGCTCTTTTCTTTTTTTCCCAGTTGTTTATTTGCTTATTTTGCTATCTTTTTAACTGGAAATATTAAAAGGATCTTGCTAGAAGACAATCTTCCTTCTCATATCATGGGTCCTGAGGATAGCAGTGGAATGAGATGTACTGCTAATGCTTCCATTCAAGCCTCATCATTTCTTGCTTGAACTACTGCAATAATCTTACTGAGCTTCTTTCCAGTCTCTGCTGTTTAATTTATCCTCCATTCTGATTCTGCTAAAATGATATTTCTGAAATGAAGATTTGTTCATTGCACTCACTTCCATCAAAAACTGCTTTTAGTTCCTTAGTACCTACAGGTTTAAGTTCAAAGAATGTCCCACAATCAAATCTATTCATGAAAGGTAGACAAATGTTTCCCATATGCTAGTCTGTAGATTAGCTTCATGAGAATCATCTACAAAGCTCCATGAAAGGCAGACTCTAGCAAGAGTGCTTCCAAATATCTACTAAATTACTGACTCAAACCTTAGGAGCAATGCATGGAAATCAGCATCTTTTTTAGTCTAATGGATGAATCTCTTGCCATAACCACACTTGGGAATCCATCGAAAGGAGAAGAATTTGGGGGTTGTTATACAAGTATTTAAATTCTGTTTTAGCAACTTGTTGAATGGCCTTTGTTAAGTTATCTGACCACCATATGCCTCCATTTTCTTGTCTATAAGTGGAGGTGAATATATCCAACTTTGTTGACAAAGGTCCATATACTCAAAGTTATGTTTTTTTCAGTAGTCATGTGTGGATGTTACAGTTGGACAATAAAGAAGGCTGAGTGCTGCAGAATGGATGTTTTCAAACTGTAGTGCTAGAGAAGACTCTTGAGAGTCCCTTGGACAGCAGGAGATCAAACCAGTCAATCCTTGCCAGAGTCCAGCTCCAGCAGCCAGGGATTCAACCTGAAGGGGTGAGCAGTGTCAGCGAGAAACTGAGGCAGCCTCTCAGTTTTCTTGGACTGCCTGTTTATTTCAAGCTTATGCTTTTCTTTTATACTTTTAAAAAACCATTAGGTCAGAGGTTTGATATTTTTAGTTCCCATTGACCCAGATTTATTTTTCTCCAAAAATTATTGTTGCCCCTCAAAAGGAGTTCCTTCCTCAGTGATTCTCTTACCTACTTTTTTTCATGTGTGCTTGTGGATACACTGTAACTCATGCTAATGTCTGGACTGCATATCACATTCCTCAGTTTAATTCTTATCTTTCTAAGTCCTGTTTGCCCCTAGCATCCTAAGCTCACTATTTCTTAGAAAGGGCTTCTAGCTAATAATATCTCTAAAGTCCCTAATTTCTATAAGCTATAGTAGAATATGCTAATATTACAGCATCCCTTAAATCTTTAGCTTCTAACTATTTTAATTATTCCTAAGCCCTATATTCAGCAAACTCCTTTGCCATAATCACTTTTCTCACAAATAGGCTTCAGATAGAAATCCCTCCCATGGTCTCAAGTTGTGGCCTGTGTGCTCACCCTGGAAAACCTTTTTGTAAAAGTCCTTGAACAAATGTCAGTGATTAACTTTATGAATTATTCTCTGAGCACAGCTGCAGAATGCTTTGTGCCTTCTCATGCTCCTATCAAAAATAATAAGCACCTTAATATCTTAAGTCAACTCAGCCAAGGAAAGGAAAAAACAAGTCAGAATCACAAAGCCTAACTCCTTCATTCCGGGTCCGTGCCTACTGAACAAAGGTAGGGGGTTTAGGGCCGTACCTCCATTTTGTCAGTAATGCCTAATGTGGCTCCTGACAAATCCTAAAGGAAATCATCCTAATATTCATTGGAAGGACTGATGCTGAAGCTGAAGCTCCAATACTTTGGCCACCTGATGTGAAGAGCTGACTCACTGGAAAATATCCCGATATTGGGAAAGATTGAAGGCAGGGGGAGAAGGGGCAACAGAGGATGAGATTGGTGAATGTCATCACTGACTCAATGGACATGAGTTTGATTAAATGCCAGGAGATTGGGAAGGATGAGGAAGCCTGGTGTGCTACAGTCCATGGGGCCACAAAAAAGTCAGACAGAACTGAGCAACTGAACAACAAAAAATAATGTTATTTGGATGATAAAATTTTACAACACGTGGCACAAAATAAGCACTCAGCACAATACATGCTAATCTACCCTTGCCCCATACATGCCCCTTTATGCAATGTCAGTCATGCCTTTCCAGTCTTATTCCCAACTATGCTGCACTACCATCATAACTGACCCACTTTTCCTCACTAGAAGAGTGCTGACACTAATGCTTACAAAAGGCAGGAACCTAACAGGAGTTAGTAGGCTGAAATTAAGTGCCTTAGTGAAATATCCTTAAGAGAAATATCAATAACCTCAGATATGCAGATGACACCACCCTTATGGCAGAAAGTGAAAAGGAGCTAAAAAGCCCCTTGATGAAAGTGAAAGAGGAGAGTGGAAAAGTTGACTTACAGCTCAACATTCAGAAAACAAAGATCATGGCATCTGGTCCCATCACTTCACGGAAAATAGATGGGAAAACAGTGGAAACACTGTCAGACTTTATTTTGGGGGGGAGGGGGTGCTCCAAAATCACTGTGGATGGTGATTGCAGCCATGAAATTAAAAGACACTTACTCCTTGGAAGGAAAGTTATGACCAGCTTAGATAGCATATTCAAAAGCAGAGAATTACTTTGCCAACAAAGGTCCGTCTAGTCAAGGCTATGGTGTTTCCAGTGGTCATGTATGGATGTGAGAGTTGGACTGTGAAGAAGGCTGAGTGCCGAAGAATTGATGCTTTTGAACTATGGTGTTGGAGAAGACTCTTGAGAGTCCCTTGGACTGCAAGGAAATCCAACCAGTCCATTCTAAAGGAGATCAGTCTTGGGTGTTCATTGGAAGGACTGATGATAAAGATGAAACTCCAGTACTTTGGCCACTTCATTCGAAGAGTTGACTCATTGGAAAATACTCTGATGCCGGGAGGGATTGGGGGCAGGAAGAGAAGGGGACGAGAGAGGATGAGATGGCTGTATGGCATCACTGACTCGATGGGCATGAGTTTGAGTGAACTCCAGGAATTGGTGATGGACAGGGAGGCCTGGCATGCTGCAATTCATGGGGTCCCAAAGATTCAGACATGAATGAGCAACTGAACTGAACTTGACTGAGTGAAATATAACTATGTGGGAAACTCGATTCATTGTTATATGTTCTTATATTTTTCAATAGAAGTAAGACATTCAACTTTAAAAGTTAAAACCATTACAAAACATTTCCAGGGAATTCAGAAAGAAATCTTATTTGGAACAAGCAGACCACATCTCTGAGCTAAGTTGAGCCCCTGCACTTCTAATCTGTGGTGTTGAATCCAGGCTTACCGTGTGCTAGTGTTTTCCTTATTGTGTGCCTAACCATATCATTACATCACAAAATATAGTTTGACTAGTTGGAGTTTCTGCATAATTTTGACTTTACTCCCCTTTATTAGGGTACTGTGCCCACAATTTTCCACAGTTTATTGTGATCCACACAGTCAAAGGCTTTGGCATAGCCCATAAAGAAGAAATAGATGTTTTTCTGGAACTCTCTTGCTTTTTCCATGATCCAGCGGATGTTGGCAATTTGATCTCTGGTTCCTCTGCCTTTTCTAAAACCAGCTTGAACATCAGGAAGTTCACGATTCAAGTATTGCTGAAGCCTGGCTTGGAGAATTTTGAGCATTACTTTACTAGCATGTGAGCTGAGTGCAGTTGTGCGGTAGGTTGAGCATTCTTTGGCATTACCTTTCTTTGGGATTGGAGTGAAAAACTGACCTTTTCCAGTCCTGTGGCCACTGCTGAGTTTTCCAAATTTTCTGGCATATTGAGTGCAGCACTTTCACAGCATCATCTTTCAGGATTTGAAATAGCTCCACTGGAATTCCATCACCTCCAATAGCTTTGTTCATAGTGATGCTTTCTAAGGCCCACTTGACTTCACATTCCAGGATGTCTGGCTCTAGATGAGTGATCACACCATCGTGATTATCTGGGTCATGAAGATCTTTGACTTCACGACCTTTGACTGTGTGGATCACAATAAACTGTGGAAAATTCTGAAAGAGATGGAAATACCAGACCACCTGACCTGCCTCTTGGGAAATTTGTATGCAAGCCAGGAAGCAACAGTTAGAACTGGACATGGAACAACTGACTGGTTCCAAATAGGAAAAGGAGTACGTCAAGGCTGTATATTGTCACCCTGCTTATTTAACTTATATGCAAAGTACATCATGAGAAATGTTGGACTGGAAGAAACAAAAGCTGGAATCAAGATTGCTGGGAGAAATATCAATAACCTCAGACATGCAGATGACATCACCCTTATGGCAGAAAGTGAAGAGCAACTAAAAAGCCTCTTGATGAAAGTCAAAATGGAGAGTGAAAAAGTTGGCTTAAAGCTCAACATTCAGAAAACGAAGATCATGGCATCCAGTCCCACCACTTCATGGGGAATAGATGGGGAAACAGGGGAAACAGGGGAAACAGTGGAAACAGTGTCAGACTTTATTTTTTTGGGCTCCAGAATCACTGCAGATGGTGACTGCAGCTATGAAATTAAAAAACGCTTATTCCTTGAAAGGGAAGTTATAACCAACCTAGATAGCCTATTCAAAAGCAGAGACATTACTTTGCCAACAAAGGTCCGTCTCGTCAAGGCTATGGTTTTTCCTGTGGTCATGTATGGATTTGAGAGTTGAACTGTGAAGAAGGCTGAGCACTGAAGAATTGATGCTTTTGAACTGTGGTGTTGGAGAAGACTCTTGAGAGTCCATTGGACTGCAAGGAGATCCAACCAGTCCATTCTAAAGGAGATCAGCTATGGCTTTCTTTGGAGGGAATGATGCTGAAGCTGAAACTCCAGTACTTTGGCCACCTCATGTGAAGAGTTGACTCACTGGAAAAGACTCTGATGCTGGGAGGGATTGGGGACAGGAGGAGAAGGGGACGACAGAGGATGAGATGGCTGGATGGCATCACTGACTCGATGGACATGAGTCTGAGTGAACTCCGGGAGTTGGTGATAGACAGGGAGGCCTGGTGTGCTGCGATTCATGGGGTCATAAAAAGTCAGACACGACTGAGCGACTGAACTGAACTGAACTGAACAGAACTTTGCCCACAATTAATCCTATCAGATTGCCTTGTATTTTTCTTCGTGTGTCTCTCACCCTTTCCTGATTCTCTTTTCAATCTGATGCCCCTTATATTTATCTTGAGTGTTAATAGGCTTATCACTGTTTCTTTGTTTTCTGTGATGAATGCATAATGATTGATAGATTTTTAACAATTGCCATTATCATTGTCTTGAGCATCCTTTTAAAGTTTTCTCACTTCTGTTCATATCACAATCTCTTTCACAATGATTTTTTATTCTAATGCCGAAAATCATCCTGTAGTGTTGGTATAACTTGCTAGGGACTTAGGGGGGAAAAAAAGTATCTTTACCTCCCTGGCATCATCTAAACTGATGTTGATCAAAGTTTTATAAATGAAATTTTAAAAGTAATAGAAAGAGACCTTCTGCTCCCAATAAAAATAGGATATTAAGATTATATTCACTCTCTTCACTTAAACCTTAAACATTAAAAAGATGGACAAAATAAGTAAAACAGGGACATCAAAGACATTTAACATGAGGCAAGCAAGGTAGTGATTCCTACAAATGAGGTAAACACTATGATTTCCTCAGGTTAGTGCTTTGAGAGAGTTTCCAGTCTGCAGCACAGGAAAGGAAGCACAGGCAAAACAAAACATACATCATGAGCTTAAGAAATAATGTGAGTCCAGAAAAGCCAAGGAAAGTACAGTTTGCAATACAGAGAGATGAGAGATGCACAGACCGAGCTGTCATGTTCTGGAGATATCCCTTATCAAGTGTTCAGTTGACTACTGATGAGCTCATGCAGTTATATGAGGCTTTAGAAAGAGCCACACCATGAAAGAAATAGACGGAACAGTGCCCAGTCCTTGCGGAGTTAAATATTGTTCCTGTTTCTACAAGCCAGAGTGGAAAAGCTCATAACTCATGGTATATTGCTACAATACGAAGAAAAGACCTTTGTAGTATTTGGAAAAACATAGCCCTGGGCTAAATAAATATACTTCCAATCGTGTCTGATTAAACTTTAAAATAAGACTCAAAAGAATCAAATTATGTCCAAGTAATTGATTTATCCCAAACTGAAATTCAAGAATATTTATAGAAATACAAAAATATGTACCACTCTAAAAGGAAAAATTGGAGAGAACAAGATGGCAGAGGAGTAGGTGATGTGGAATACATCTCTCTCCATGGTTACATCAGGAATACAGCTTCAGACACAGAAGTGCATGCAGAACACCAGCTGAGAGAGGACAGGAGCACCTGACCAGTGGAAAACAATATATGGAACCACGCAAAACTCAGTAGGATGAAGGAACTAGTGGGGGGGGGGGGGGGGCGGGCGGAGAACAGGAGTGCTAGTAGGACTGGACCTGCCCTCAGCCAGCAGGGGAACAGAAGCAGGGGTCCAATCCTCACGTTAGGGCAATTATCTGAGTCAGAGGAGAAACATTTAAGGCTGAGAGTGAAACAGCTGACCTGTGGCAGCCTAAATGGAATGAGAATCAGACAGTCCTTGCCATAGCCATACATACCCCAGACAGGGATGCAGATTCCCTGGAAGGTACAGCAGCTGGGAGCTGGAGTTTAGGAATTGTGGAGCAATCCCAGGGCAAGGGCTGCTGCTGACTGTGGAGAGATGGACTGAGGGGATGTGAGGGAGAAGACTGTGGTGGGAAATGCCTGTGGAGGAAAGCCAGGCAGCCATGGAAGCAAAACGATACTGCTGACTCATGCATAGGGAACGGAGCCATCACCATTGCCTCTCACTCCCCAGCACTGGCAGCTGAACAATAGAGAGGCTGGCCCATCAAACGCCTGATACACTGAGCTACAGAGTAGATCCCACCCAGGGTGCCCTTTAAGTGCCTAATGTGCAGATCTACAGAGTAGGAACCCAGCCAAGGGGGCCCTCTATGTGCCTGACATGCCTAACAACAGAGAAGGACCCCAGGTAAGGGAGCCCTCTAAGTGCCTGAACGGGCACAGCTATGGAGAAAGACTAGACAAAGAGGCCTTCTGATCACCAGCTAAAGAAGCTTGAAAAAAGATTCTGATAGGGCCATACATAACTCCTGAGGTGGAGACAGTCTATGTCCCTGCACACTTGGTGCCACCAGTATATCTTGCACGTGAAACAGCTGCAATACCTTCATGCTCAACTCTCACTGGGGCAGAGCTGCCAAAGGCAAAAAACTTTTGTGTATATGTGTGTAAGATCGCTTTGGTAGTGTCCTACTCTTTGTGACCCTATAGACTGTAGCCTGCCAGGATTCTCTGTCAAGGGAGGGAAGTTCTCCAGGCAAGAATACTGGAGTGTATTGTCCAGTACTGGTTGTCATACCCTTCTAGAGCATATATTTCCTGCTGCCTTAGCTGCCAACTCCCCTGAGTACCTGGTGCTGCCAGAACCCTTGCAACCCAAGCAGCTGCACCATCTCCATACCTGGTCCTCACAGGGGCAAACCCAAGTCCTCCAGGGCAGCCTCAGGAGCAAACCCCAGTGGATGACCCACATGCAGAGGTGGAAATAAAACCACAGTTGAAACTCAGGGGCAGTGTGGCTAAGGAAGAAGACCTTCCCTCCAGCTGTACAAGCTGCAGACTAAATCCACATGATCAACTAGGCAGACTTTATCCCTATGAAATATATAAAAGGTCATGGAGAGCTTCCACAAAAGAAAGCACACTAGTTATGATAGCTGTGGACATTAGAGGCAAGAACACATAGGACTGGACCATATTAGAATCTGAGCTGACCCCCAACAGGTCCAGAGACCAGCACAGCATTGGAGTGTGTCCTAGGGAGGTGAGGTGGACTGTGACTCCCAACAACGGAAGACTCTGACAGCAGTGACTCAAGATAAACATTTATTTTTCTTATGTTTTGACTTGCTCTGTGTATTCTTTTGGATTTTTTTCTTTTTCCCTTCTCTGTTGTAGTTGTCAATTTTATTGGCACTATTAAATCTAATTAAGCTTTGACCTTTTTGTCTTTTTCCCCTCAGTCACATTTTTTATTGTTATTATAAATCTCTGCCTCTAGGTTGCATTTTTGCAGTTCTGTAAAGTTTTCCTTTTTTTAAAACATTTTTTAATTTTAATATATTTAAAGTACTGAAAGGGAAAAATCTGCAAGTAAGATTAATGTACCTGGCAAGGATCTCATAAAGATCCAAGCAGAAATACATGAAAAAGAAGTGGGAAAAAAAAAAACAGGAAGAATTAACAAAACTAAAAACTGGTTCTTTGAGAAGATAAACAAAATTGACAAACCTTTAGCCAGACTGATCAAGAAAAAAAAAAGAGAGAAGAATCAAATCTACACAATTAGAAATGAAAATGGAGAGGTTATAATAGACAATACAGAAGTACAAAGGATTATAAGAGACTATTATGAACAACTGTATGGCAATAAAATGGATAACCTGAAAAAAAATGGACAGCTTCTTAGAAAAGTTCAATCTTTCAAGACTGAATCAGGAAGAAATAGAAATTATGAACAACCCAATTACAAGCACTGATATTGAAGCTGTGGTCAACAATCTACCAAAAAACAAAAGCCCAAGACCAGAAGACTTCACAGGAGAATTCTATCAAGCATTTAGGGAAGAGCTAATGCTGATCCTTCTAAAACTCTTTCAAAAAATGTAAGAGGAAAGAACACTTCCAATCTAATTCTATAAGACCACCATCACCCTGATACCAAAGCTAGACACAGACAACACACACAAAAAAAGAAATCTGCAGGCCAATATCACTGATGAACATCGATTAAAAAATCCTCAACAAAATTTTAGCAAACAGAATTCAGCAACACATCAAAAAGCTCATGAACCATGATCAAGTTGGGTTTATTCCAGGATTGCAAGGAGTCTTCAATATACACAAATTAATCAATGTGATACACCATATTAACAAACTGAAAGATAAAAATCACATGATAATCTCAATAGATGCAGAAAAGGCCTTTGACAAAATTCAGCACCTATTTACGACTAAAACTCTTCAAAAAATGGGCACTGAAGAAACCTATCTCAACATAGTAAAGACCATGTATGATAAGCCTACAGCAAACATTATTCTTAATGGTGAAAAACTGAAAGCATTCCCCTGAGATCAGGAACAAAAAAGTGTGTCTACTTTCACCACTATTATTCAACATAGTTTTGGAAGTTCTAGCTATAGCAATCAGAGAAGAAAAAGAAATAAAAGGAATCCAGATCAGAAAAGAAGAATTAAAGCTCTCACTGTTTGCAGATGACATGCTAGTGTACATAGAAAACCCTAAAGATAGTATCAGAAAATTACTAGAGCTAATCAGTGAATTTAGCAAAGTTGCAGGATAAAAAATCAATATACAGAAATGATTTGCATATCTGTATACTAACAATGAAAAATCAGAAAGAGAAATTAAAGAATCAAACACATTCACCATTGCAACAAAAAGAATTAAATATCTAGAAATAAACTTACCTAAGGAGGCAAAAGAATTGTACACATGAAATTTTAAGACACTAATGAAGGAAATCAAAGATCACATGAACAGATGGAGAGATATTCCATGTTCCTGGGTAAGAAGAATAATTATTGTGAAAATGAGTATACTACCAAACACAATCTACATATTCAGTTTTATCCTTATCAAGTTACCAATGGCATTTTTTTCACAGAACTAGAGCAAAAGAATTTCACAATTCATATGGAAATGCATAAGACCCTGACTGAGCAAAGCAGTCTTAAGAAAGAATGGAGCTGGAGGGAATCAATGTTCCTGACTTCAGATTATACTACAAAGCTGCAGTCTTCAAGACAGTATGGTACTGGCATCAAACAGAAATATAGACCAATAAAAAAGGTAGAAAGCCCAGAAATAAATCCATGTACATATGGTTACCTTATTTTTGACAAAGGAGGCAAGACTATACGATGGAGCAAAGACAGCCTCTTCAATGAATGGTGCTGGGAAAACTGGACAGCTACATGAAAAAGAATAAAATTAGAACACTTCCTAACAACATACACAAATAAAAGCTCAAAATGGATTAAGGACCTAAATGTAAGACCAGAAACTATAAAATTTTTAGAGGAAAGCATAGGCTTGAACACTCAATGACATAAAGCAAGATTTTCTATGACCCACCTCCTAGAGAAATGGAAATAAAAACAAAAGTAAACAAGTGGGAAACATGTATAATATCATATGTGAAATGAATCACCAGCCCAGGTTCGATGCATCATACAGCATGCTTGGGGCTGGTGCACTAGGATGACCCAGAGGGATGGCATGGGGAGGGAGGTGGGATGGGGGTTCAGGATGGGGAAGACATGTACACCTGTGGAGGATTCATGTTGATGTATGGCAAAACCAATATAATATTGTAAAGTAATTAACTTCCAATTAAAATAAATAAATTTATATAATTTTTTTTTAGTATTGTGAAATTTTTATTTTTAAAAAAATCCATACTGTTGCACTTTTAATGACATTGCTTTTGAACAGCAAAAGAAACTATAAGCAAGGTGAAAAGGCAGCCCTCAGAATGGGAGAAAATAATAGCAAGTGAAACAACTGACAAAGGATTAATTTCCAACTCAATGCCAGAAAAACAACCCAATCAAAAAGTGGGGAATATACATAAAAGGACATTTCTCCAAATAAGACATATAGATACCTAACAAACACATGAAAAGATGCTCAATACCACTCATTATTAGAGAAATGCAAATAAAAACTACAATGAGATATTACCTCACACTGGTCATAATGACCATCATCAAAAAATCTACAAACAATAAATGCTTGAGAGGGTGTGGAGAAAAGGGAACCCTCTTGCACTCTTGGTGGGAATGGAAATTGATACAGCCCCTATGGAAGACGGTATGTAGATGCCTTAAAAAACTAGGAATAAAGCCACCATATGACCCAGCAATCCCACTCCTAGACATATACCTGAGGAAACCAATATTGAAACAGACACATGTATCTCATTGCTCAATGCAGCACTATTTACAATAGCTAGAACATGGAAGCAACCTAGATGTCCATGGACAGATGAATGGATAAATAAGTTGTGGTACATATACACAATGGAATATTATTCAGCCATAAAAAGGAACACATTTGAGTCAGTTCTGATGAGGTGGGTAAACCTAGAACCTATTATACACAGTGAAGTGAATCAGAAAGATAAAGAAAAATATCTTATTCTAACACATATATACAGAATCTAGGGGAATGGTACAGAAGAACTTATTTACAGGGCAGAAACGGAGAAACAGACATAGAGAATAGACTTATGGACATGGGGAGAGGGAAGGAGAGGGTGAGATGTATGGAAAGAGTAACATGGAAACTTACATTACCATATGTAAAATAGATAGCCAACGGGAATGTGCTGTATAGCTCGGAAATTCAAACAGGTGCTCTGTATCAACCTAGAGGGGTGAGATGGAGAGGGAGATGGGAGGGAGTTTCAAAAGGAATATAACTATGGCTGATTCATGTTGAGGTTTGACAGAAAATAGCAAAATTCTGTAAAGCAATTATCCTTCAATAAAAAGTAAATTGAAGAGGAAAAAATTATGTCTGTCATATAATAAAATATCAGTTATGCAAAGAAGTATAAAAATATAACCCATAAATATATTTAGATATATAAATCAATTCCACACTAGAAATGACTCATGTTAAAATTAGTAGACAAGCGCATTCATTTAATATAGCTGTATTCCATGTGTATTCTTCTGTGTTCCACAGAAGAAAAACTGTTCCTGATAAACAGAGCTATGGAATATGTATTTTTAAAAAGACTAAAATTGACATCCTCGTGCTAAAAATTATTATGTCTGAAATGAAAAATATGTTGGATGGGTTTAATGACAGATTAGTTATGACCAACCTAGATAGCATATTGAAAAGCAGAGACATTACTTTGCCAACAAAGGTCCGTCTAGACAAGGCTATGGTTTTTCCAGTGGTCATGTATGGATGTGAGAGTTGGACTGTGAAGAAAGCTGAGTGCCGAAGAATTGATGCTTTTGAACTGTGGTGTTGGAGAAGACTCTTAAGAGTCCCTTGGACTGCAAGGAGATCCAACTAGTCCATTCTAAAGGAGATCAGCCCTGGGATTTCTTTGGAAGGAATGATGCTAAAGCTGAAACTCCAGTACTTTGGCCACCTCATGTGAAGAGTTGACTCATTGGAAAAGACTTTGATGCTGGGAGGGATTAGGAGCAGAAGGAGAAGGGGACGACAGAGGATGAAATGGCTAGATGGCATCACTGACTCGATGGATGTAAGTCTGAGTGAACTCTGGGAGTTGGTGATGGACAGGGAGGCCTGGCATGCTGCGATTCATGGGGTCACAAAGAGTCAGACATAACTGAGCGACTGAACTGAACTGAGATATCCAGAAGAAAATGTAAGTGAATCTGAAGGCATCACAATAGAAACCATTACAAATGAAACAAAGAAACAAACAAAAAAGATGGAAACAACACAGCATCAGTGAGCTTTCGCACAATTTTAAACAGATAAATAAATGTGTTAATGCAGTCCTCAAAGGGAGTAGGCAAAAAAAAAAAAAAGTGAAATTTAATGGCTACAAATGTTGCAGTAAATCAGAGATACAAAAACAAATGGAGAATACTGTGGACAAGTATATAGTATCAGGATTACCTCATAGAATGATTCTACAAGTTTTCCACTTTCTTTAATTTTTTTGTAATAATTTGAGGATACATATTACTTCTTCTTTATGTTTGTAACATAGAAAAATTCCCTCAAGAAGCCCTCTATTTCTGGGGTTTTGTTTATTGTGAGTTTCTTTTTCTCTCTCTCTCTTTTTTAACTACAAATTCAATTCACTGCTAATGAAGGTTTGTTCTAATTGTCTGTTTCTTCTTCATACAGCCTTGTAAGTTTGAATGTTTGTAGAAATTTGTCTATTTCTTCTAGGTTGTCCAATTTGCTGGCATATACTTGTTCATAATATTCTCTTATGATTTTTTGTATCTCTGTGTATCGGTCATTATTTCTCCTCTTTCTTGTTTTGGGTTCTCTCTCTTTTCTTTTTTATATCAGTTACTTTTTAATCTTTAAAAAATAGTTCTGGGTTCCATTGATCTTTACTCTTATTTTTTGATACATATTTTATTTATATGCTCTCTGATATTTATTATTTCCTTCCTTCTGCTGACTTAGGGGATTGTTTATTCTTCTTTTCCTAATTCTTCTAAATGGAATATTAGGTAGTGTACTTGACATTTTTGTTTCTTGAAGAATGTATCAGTATAGACCTCCCTCATAGACCTGCTTTTGATACATCCCATAGATTTGGGAATGTCATGTTTCCATTTTCATTTGCCTTGAGATATTTTCTGATTTCTTCTTTGCTTTCTTCATCGACCTTTATTCAACCTTTAGTTTAGTAGTATGGTCTTTAGTTTCCACAAGTTTATTAGTTTCCTATTTTCCTTTAAGTAATAAATTTCTAGGTTGATACTGTTGTAGTAGGAAAAAATGCTAGATAAAATTTCTATCCTCTTAAATTTTTTGAGACTTGTTTTGTGGCCTAGCATGTGATCTATCCTGGAGAGTGTTGCATGGGCATTTGAAAAAAAGATGTGCATTCTGCTCTTTTGCCCCACCTGAGGGGCATGCCAACTAAAGCATGCAGTTCTCATGAATGTTGTTCAGGCTTCTCTAGCCTATCTCTCTCAGCAGTCCTCCAGCTAGCCATGGGAAATATCTCCTACATGTAGAATCCCAGGATTGGGATGCTCAGTCCGTGGCTCCACCCACTCAGTCCCCAAGGTAGGTGTCCACTTGTGTAATCTTGTTTCTCCTCTGAGTCCCCTCCCAGGGCCACAGTTCTCTTCCTGATCACTTTTCTGTCATTCCTACACAATTATGCATGTAACTTTCTTACAGCCTTAGTTGTACTTTCTTACAGCCTTAGTTGTCCTTCTACCAGTTTCCAGTTAGATTTCGGTGAGAATTATTCCAAATGTAGGTGTATCTTTGATGTGTTCATGCTGGGGAGAGGGGATATAAGCTCCACATCGTCTTACTCTGCCATCACAAATGCCTTTCTTGGCACAACTACTTTCAAAAACATTTTTGCAGTTTCTGAAATGTTAAACATGTAGCTTCATTATTTATCTGTCATTCCACTTTTAGGTGGTTACCCAAAATAAATAACAGTGTATGTCCATTAAAAGACATGTACACTTGTACAGCTTTATCTGTAATGACCAAAATCTGGAAACAACCCAAATGTCCATAGATAGATGAATGGATAAATCATTTTTTTTTACATCCATACAATGGAATACAACTCAGCAATACAAAGGAATTAACTATTACTACACACAATATGGATGCATCTTAAAATACTTGTGCAGAGTGAAAGTACCTAGACCAATAGATGAGTGCATGTTGAATGTTTTAGTTTATAAGAAATTCCAGAAAGTGAAAGCTAATCTGAAGTATGTAGTTGGGTTCCTGGGAATGAGAGGTGGAGGGGCAAGAAGGATGGACTGCCAAGGGACACCTGAAAACTTATATAGGCAGTGGATATGTTCACTATCTTGATTGTGGGGATGATTTCACAAGTTCATATATATATGTGTGTGTGTGTGTGTGTGTGTGTGTGTGTTTTAAAATTTTCAAGGTGTACACTCTTTAAATATGCACTTTACAGTAGGTAACTTATCCTTCAATTAAGTTGTTAAAAGAAAACAGAGACAGAGTACTAGAAATAAACAGGCGTTTTATTTTTTAATTTGTCATTAACATGGCATCATAAGGTTCAAAGGCCATAAACAAAATACTGTAAAGTTTGCTACTAAAACCTGAAAAAGTATTTAATTAAAATTAACATGACAAATCAAATGACATGAAAATCAAATGACAAACTGAAAAATATTTGTGGATTAAAATAAAATTTCCTGAATGAGCAAAGAGTTCTTATAAATCAAAAAAGAGCAATATAAATAATACAGAAGAAAAAATGGGAGAAAGTATATTTTCAGAGAGTTACAAAAAATAAATAGTTAAAATTTTACTCAGTCATTAATAAAAATCAGATTAAAACTAATAGTAACAAATTTTATTGTCTAAACTATAAATAAAAATCTAAATAGTGCCTACTTTAGGTGAGGGTCTATGTAAACAGGCATTCATTCATAGTTTGTAGAATTACATGTTGATTCAATGCAAGAAGGTAATTTGCCAACATAAGTCAATTTAAATTCAAAATTATTCTATCAATCCCACGATTAAAATTTGCTTTATCATTGTGAGATAAATTCATAATTGTGCATCAGTATGCATGTGCAAGTATTGTTATATTATTTGTAATAATGAAAGTGCAAATAATTTGTCTGATAATGGGTGATTGATTGCAAAAATTATAGTATATCCATAAACATGAATACTAATAGCCTTTGAAAATAATTAGAATGACCTATGCACATTAGCACAAAAATGTGTGCATCATATATTATATTATATGAACGGAGAAGGCAATGGCACCCAACTCCAGTACTCTTGCCTGGAAAATCCCATGGATGGAGGAGCCTGGTAGGCTGCAGTCCATGGGGTCGCTAAGAGTCAGACACGACTGAGCGACTGTGCTTTCACTTTTCACTTTCATGCATTGGAGAAGGAAATGGCAACCCAGTCCAGTGTTCTTGCCTGGAGAATCCCAGGGACGGGGGAGCCTGGTGGCTGCCGTCTCTGGGGTCACACAGAGTTGGACACAACTGAAGTGACTTAGCATAGCATAGCATATTATATGAAAAATATATATAACCACCCTGCCTATCTTGCATTGATATATTTTCATGATATATATATATTTCATATTTACATTTTAGATATGCATAAAGTATCCAATAAAATACACACAAATCCTTTACAGCAGTTTTCTCTAGGAAAAGGGGAGAGAAAAGACTAGAACCTTTTTTTTAACCTTATACTTTATGTATTATTTGCATTTTCTTCCATGAGCTTATTATTTTGATTAGAAACTTGTTAATAAAATATTTTCAAGTTTGCTATAGCTTTTTAAACCACTTTTTTGAGGTGAGGTTGATATATTACAAGCTGTACATACTTATTATATACAAATTTAATGAGTTTGGACATATTTATATACCCATGAAACCATCACCATCAACAAGACTACAGACAAATATATCTCCCAAATTTTTCCCCCACCCTTATGATTACTATCGTGTGTGTAAAGAACATTATAAGATATACTCTCTTAACAAATTTTAAGTTTACCATACAGTATTGTTAGCTATAGGCACTAACCTGTATGTTTGATCTCCAGTGCTTATTTATTTTGCATAACTGGAACCTGGCACCCTCTGACCATCGGCTCCTAATTTCTCCCTCCCCTCATCCCTTGACAACCACCAATCTACCCTGTGCTTCTATGAGTATGACTATTTTAGATTCCACATATAAGTGAAACATGCAGTATCTGTCGTTCTTGCCTGGTTTATTTCACTTAGCTTAATGTCCTCCAGGCTTATCCATGTTGTTGTGATTGGCAAGATTGTGCACCTTCTCTCAATCCTGCAAAGCCAGGCTGGATGCTGAAAGCTTCCTGTTTATTTTAACCTAGGTTATTACTCTCTTCAGGACTGTAGCTGAAGTATTCAGGGTTTTGTGCCTTCTCCAAATCCAGCGGAGTTGACCTGCCTGCTGATATCTTTAGAGGCTCATGTAGGCTGTCAATAACAGGAGGAAAGTTGGAAGGTTCAAAAATAGGTGGAAACTAAACAGCACACCAATGAATAACCAAAGGGTCAAAGAAGAAATAAAAAAAGAAATAAAAAAATCTTAGGACAAAGAAAAATGGGAAGGCAATAAATCAAAACTTATGGGATGCACAAAAGCAGTTCTAAGAGGGAAGTTTATAGCAACATGAAGGGAAAAAAAGACCTCAAATAAACAATATCTTTACACCTCACAGAGTTAGAAAGAAAAAAAAAAGAGCAAACTAATTCAAACTTAGCAGAAGGGAGAAAATAATAAAAATTAGGGCAGAAATAAATTAAATAGATGACATGAAATGCAATAGAGAAGATCAACAAAACTAAGAGTTTTTTAGAAAAGATGAAAAAAATCGACAAATCCTTAGTGAGCCTAAGAAAAAGAGAGAGAAGACTGAAATAATTAAAATAGTAAGTGAAACAAAAGACATTACAACTAATACCACAGAAACACAAAAGATGTAAGAGATTGCAATGAACAATTATACATCAATAAACTGGATAATCTAGAAGAAGTGGGTAAATTTAATAAAGTTCTATATTATATTTTTTACTAAAACATATGGGAAAATACATAACTTTCTGTAAAGTGTGTCTGCCATTGATTTTAATTTACACTTGTGCACTTACTTGATATTTGCATGTTATTCTGATTTTTTGTTTGTTTCTTTGGTTTGGCTTTATGTGATATCCATTTCCTCATGCACACTTTTGTGTTCTAATGAGCTACATATCAATTCCAAACTAGGTTTCAAATGCAATTAATATAAGTTAGAAAATGTTAAATGTGTTATGCATTCTGCCTATATGACAAGCAAGAAAGCATCAAAAATTAAAATGGCATCTAAGTTATATTACAGTGATCAATATCACACTGGATAAATCTCTAAAAGAACCCAGACTAACTAGATTATCATTGAAGCTATCTTAGTGGAAAAAAAAATGAATCATGGCCAGAAAGAATGGGTTATTTTGATGATATATAAAATAGAGCTTATTAGTTGAGACGAATCAAACCATTGTTTCTGCCTAGCTAAAGTGCCAGCCATAAAAACTTCAAAGAGTACCTGAAAGTGTGGGAGGAATATGGAACATTATTCAGGTAATAATAGAATGATATTTAGACAGATAATTCAGATTCTCCTGTGCACCTATTTGTTTAAGAGATACCCTGCATGAGAAATGTCATAATATCATCAGAGGCATGCATCTGTTTAACACGTCATGAAAAAAAAATATGAAACAGAAGCCTCTGGTATAGAATTGAAACATAGAATCCTTAGCATAAACACAAGAAGAGAATACATGCACAGTTTTGGTAGACACTTGAAGAAGCTTTTCTGTCCTCCTTAGTAATGAGACAGAAGTTGAAAATTACATAAATCAAAATGGACGCTCCAGCGAAGAGAAAATATATTGGAAAAGTTAATACAGAGCCACCTGAATGGTGGCCTTATATTTTAATTACTACTTAGAGAGTTAATTGTTGACCTTAATTCTTGAGTTTTGAGGCTCTGGAAAAGTTTAAATTCATCTCTGTTTATGCATTGTTTTTATGTTGGCTTAGAAAATATAACTATAATGATATTTTTATTTGATCCTATTAACATTTCCTTTTATTTTAATTTGAAATTTTTAATAAGTAGTCCAATGAAGTGCAGATGGCTAAATTTTTATTTGAGTCTCCTTTGATAACTTAATGTTTAGTTATTAATGGGGATGGCTATCTAGCAAAAAATAAATGACAGATTTATTGAATAGTGGTTTGTAATTTAATTTAGAAATGGCTCCCAGGCACTTCTCTGTTAGATATATAATGCTCACAGTAGTCATTGGAATTTGTTATGCAATGACTTATTTGAAAAGAATGTGAGGCTTCACAATTATGGCCACATATTGCAGCATATTATTGTACATGTACCATTTGTCTTAAGGAACATAAGAGGTTGTAGGTACCTCTTAAGAGTAAAATTTTCACTGATAATCCTTTCTTGATAGTATTGCCTTCTAAAAAGTGAAATTTTTTTCTAGTTATTGGGAAATACTTTCTATGGAAGCATTGGAAATATTTTTTTCCTTTTATTTTCCACTGTAATCCCCTCCCCCATGGCATTACAGAGAAGACAAAGTGTTATTGTAGCTAAAAGTCACTAATGTGAATGCTGACACTTTGTCACATCTCACATTTTGGTCCAGTAATTCTGAGACCTGATGACATTTGGAGCCATCATTTGCTATTAATGTATGGCCAAAAGGTCTCTAATCAGTCAAGAAACAGTTATGCAAAGCAAAAGTAGTAGACCACTAATTAACTTATTGAAAATGATGATGTAAAATATTTTACAAGGCAAATGAGTTTCTGAATAATAAGCAACATCTCTTGAGGCTAGCAGGTTTTGTGTTAATTTCCAAGCACATTTCTTTTAGTGTTTCTTGTTAACAAGGTCTGGGTCACTAACATGCATCACTTTCTATTCCATGGACTGCAGATCTAATTTTTATCCTGGTTACTATTTTCATGTCATGTTCCATAGTACTTGGTTGAAATTTCTCCTCATCATCATTTTCCTCCACTATCTCCTGGAGTTTTCTCTGATTCATGTCCATTGAGTCTGTGATGCCATCCAACCATCTCATCCTCTGTTGCCCTTTTGCTTCCTGCCCTCATTCTTTCCCAGCATCAGAATCTTTTCCAATAAGTCAGCTCTGCACATAAAGAGGCAAAATTATTGGAGTTTCAGCTTCAACATCCATCCTTAAAAGGCATATTCAGGGTTGATTTCCTTTAGAATTGACTGGTTTGATCTCCTTGCAGTCCAAAGAACACTCAAGAGTTTTCTTTGGCACCACAATACAAGAGCATCAACTTTGCAGCATTCAGCTTTCTTTATGGCCCAACTCTGACATCCATACATGACTACTGGAAAAACCATAGCTTTGACTACATAGACCTTTGCCAGAGAAGTAATATCTCTGCTTTTTAATACATTGTCTAGGTTTGTCATAACTTTCCTTCCAAGGAGCAAGAGTCTTTTGATTTCATGACTGCAGTCATTGTCCACAGTGATTTTGGAGCCTAAGAAAATAACATCTGTCACTGCTTCCACTTTTCCCCCTTCTATTTGCCATGAAGTGATGGGACTGAATGCCATGATCTTATTTTTTGAATGTTCACTTTCAAGTCAGCTTTTTCACTCTCCTCTTTTACCTTCATCAAGGGGCTCTTCAGTTCCTCTTCACTTTCTGCCATCAGAGTGGTGTCTTTAGTTCCTCTTTGCTTTCTGCCACTAGAGTGGTGTCATCTGTATATCTGAGACTGTTGATAGTTTTCCATCAATCTTGATGCCAGCTTTGATTCATCCAACCTGGCATTTCACATGATGTATTCTGCATAGAAGTTAAATAAGCAAGGTGGCAATACACAGCCTTATTTTCCTTTCCCAATTTTTAACCAGTCCAATGTTCCATCTCCAGTTCTAACTGTCTCTTCTTAACCTGCATACAGGGTTCTCAGGAGAAAAATAAAGTTGTCTGGTACTCCCATCTGTTTATGAATTTTCTAGTTTGTTGTGATCCACACAGTCAAAGGCTTTAGTGTAGTGAAGCAGAAGTAGACTTTTTTTCTGGAATTTCCTTGCTTTCTCCATAATTCAAGAAATGTTGAAAATTTCATCTCTGATTCCTCTGTCTCTTTGAAATCCAGCTTGTACATCTGAAATTTCTTTGTTCACATATTAGGAAGCCTAGCTTGAAGGATTTGAGCATAACCATACTAGCATGTGGAATGATGACAATTGTACAGTAGTTTGAATATTCTTTGGCACTGAAATTAAAACTGGCCTTCTCCAATCCTGTGACCATTGCTGAGTTTTCCAAATCTGCTGACATATTGAGTGCAGCACTTTAACAGCATCATCTTTTAGGATTTTAAATAGCTCAACTGGAATTCTGTCACCTCCACTGGCTTTTTTCTTAGTAATGCTTCCTAAGACCCACTTAACTTCACACTCTAGGATGTCTGGCTCTAGGTAAGTGACCACACCATTGTGGTTATCTGGATCATTAAGACTTTTCTTTTCTTTTTTTTTTTTTAAGACTTTTCTTGTATAGTTCTTTTCTGTATTCTTACCACTTCTTTTTAATATTTTCTGCTTCTGTTAGGTCCTTACTGTTTCTGTCTTTTATTGTGCCCATGCTTTCACACAACCTTCCCTTAATATCTGGAATTTTCTTGAAGATATCAGTAATCTTTCCTATTCTATTGTTTTCCCTGTTTCTTGGCATTGTTCATGTAAAAGGCCTTCTTATCTCTCCTTACTATTCTCTGGAACTCTGTGTTCATATGGGTATATCTTTACCTTTCTCCCTTGCTTTTTACTTCTTTTCTTATCTTAGCTATTAATATTTGCAAAGTGTCCTCAGACAACCACTTTGCCTTCTTACATTTCTTTTTCTTTAAGATGGCTTTGCCTACTGCCTACTATACAATGTTATGAACCTTCATCCATAGTTCTTCAGGCACTCTGTCTACCAGGCCTGTTTGTCTATTTGTTACCTCCCCTGTATAATCAGAAGGAGTTTGACTTAGGTCATCCTTGAATGTCCTAGTGGTTTTCCCTACTTTCTTCAATTTAAGCCTGAATTTTTCAATAAGGAGCTCATGATCTCAATCACTGCCACCTCCAGATCTTATTTTTACTAACAATATAAAACTTTTCCATCTTTGACAGCAAAGGATATAATCAATTTGATTTCAGTGTCCATGTGTAGAGTCATCTCTTGTGTTGTTGGAAAAGTGTGTTTCCTATGACCAGTGTGCTTTCTTAGTAAAACTCTGTTAGCACTTTTCCTGCTTTATTTTGTACTGGAAAACCAAACTAGCCTGTTACACCAGGTATCTCTTGACTTCCTACTTTTGCATTCTAATACCCTATGATAAAAAGGGCATCTTTTTATGGTTTTAGTTCTAGAAGGTGTTGTAGGTCTTCCTAGTACTGGTCAACTTTAGCTTCTTTGATATCAGTGATTGGATGTGGACTACTGTGATATTGAAAGGTCTGCCTTGGAAATGAACTGATATTATTGTGTCATTTCTGAGATTTCACCCAAGTACTGCATTATGGACTCTCGTTGACTATGAGGGCTACTTCATTTCTTCTAAGCCATTCTTGCCTGAAGCAAGAAAGATATAATAGTCATCTTAATGGTCATCTAAATTAAATTATCCCATTCATGTCCATTTTACTTCACTGATTCCTAAGATATCGATGTTTAATCTTGCCATCTCCTGCCAGATAACGTCCAATTTGCCTTGATTCATGGACCAGGTTCGTATGCAGTATTGTTCTTATAACATTGGGCTTTATTTCACCACCAGACACATCCACAGCTGGGTGTTGTTTCTCCTTTGATCCAGTCTCTCCATTCTTTCTGGAGCTATTTCTTCACTTTTTCCCAGTAACATACTGGACACCTACTGACCTGGGGGGCTCATCTTCTGACATCATATCTTTCTGTCTTTTCATACAGTCCATGGGGTTCTCCTGGCAATAATACTGGAGTGGGTTGCCATTTCCTTTCTCCAGTGGGCCACATTTTGTCAGAACTCTTCATGATGTCCTGTCCATCTTGTGTGGCATGGCTCATAGCTTCACTGAGTTACAAGGCCCCTTCAGTATGGCAAAGTTGTGATCCATGAAGGAGGTCGTAACTGAGTTAAGGCCAAACTAAGTAGAATGCTTAAACTTATGTAGTTGTGCGAAGAACAAGACACTTTGACAGTTATAACCTTTGCGTGCATTTTGTCAAACAGTCTGGATACCACATCATTACATTCAAACAAAATAATACTGTAAACCTGTATAGAAAATGTGTCTTGTCAGTATTAAACATGTTTCAACAGAAATAATCCTTGGCAATTTTGTCATCCTACAGAAAAATTGTCCTTTAATATATATTTCAGTTCAGTCAGTCAGATCAGTCACTCAGTCGTGTCTGACTCTTTGCGACCCCATGAATCACAGCACGCCAGGCCTCCCTGTCCATCACCAAATCCTGGAGTTCACTCAGACTCATGTCCATCAAGTTGGTGATGCCATCCAGCCATCTCATCCTCTGTCGTCCCCTTCTCCTCCTGCCCCCAATCCCTCCCAGCATCACAGTCTTTTCTGCTGGGGACCTGCCCCAGCTGATCCAGGGTATTCGAAGGAGAGACGGCCTAGGCGACTATTTATATGCTAATTAGAGATATAGAGAACAATAGAATGAGGATAGCTCAGTAGGAAAATTCAGTGGAGAAAAGAAGCTGAGTAGCTTGGTTTACGCGGGAGACCAATAAAACTTCAAGACAAGAAGTTTGCACCACTGACGTAGGCCGCAGGCGCCCTCTCGAATAGCGGAAGGTGTCTCACCCTAGACTCCTTCTCGAGTGGGTCTTAGAAGCCCAGGCATGATTAGTCAGCGTGGTGGGTTCCGCGCTCCAGATGGAGACTCAGCTGGAAGTTAAAGAAAGAATGACATGGGGAGACCAAGCGTTGGTGAGCAAGGCCCGTAGCTTTATTTTTAACCGGGGCTTTTATACCCTAAGTTACACATAGAGGATAATAGGGGATGCAAAGTCAGCAGTCTTTGGTTCTTATCAAAAACCAAGGTTTCTTTCCTGCAAATGTATCGTATACAAATGGTTTAGGTGATTTACATCATCTTCTGGCCAGAAGGCCTACTAACATTTTATGACTCTTGACAAGGACTTATCAACAAAGACTTACTTTCTCTAAGAGTAATTATTTCAAGGTTTGGCACCATCTTCCAAAGATAAAATTGCATTCCTATAGGGCGGATGTGTAATGGGTTTACAACAAAGAAAGAATTTATTACCTTAAGGGTCTAAAGTTACTAACACCAAGGCCACTACTTATTTTTTCTACATACCCACTATTAATTGATACATATTCAAGGATACAATTCAGGGGATGTGAAAACTTGGCAACAAGCATTGACTCATCAATGAAATCCTTTACTAGTTTATTCTGACAGTTTTTAACTCTCTGAGAGGCTCTAAGCTATTTGAATATCTTAAGCTTCCCATGCCTCTCCTGGGAGACTGTAAACAATCGTATGCATAGCTGCAGGAGTCCGGGTAAACTTGTCAGGCGAGTTAGAGAGCCATCAGAGGGGTTTGGATTTAAACACTCCTAATTGCCCAGGAACTTTATTAATTGGAGCTGTAAGTTAACTCTTTGACACAGAGAGAGAGAGATGGTGGTAGGGGACAGCCCCCAGTAAAGTCAGAGGTGAGAGCACAAAGCAATAAAGTAGGCAGACTCTGGTTTTTTGGGGGAAAATGCTCGAGAATATCCGGGGGGACTCCTGAGGCTCGATCCCGCCTTTGCGTATGCCGAGCCTCCTTCCTCATGACCTTTGTCACGAGTGGAATGCCTCACCGGCTCCCCGCATCTCCCCCTTTTTTATTTCTTAAAACAGCCAGATGTAGCTCAGTCGCGAGCCTCTGAATGCTCTGCCGAAGAATCCTGACAATACAAGGAAGAATGATTATTAGAAATAAAATTAAAACAGCCAAGGTAGCGTAGCCGAGGAAGGTAGACAGAATATTTTTTCCTGAAATGTAGTTAGAGAAAGTATGGAAGAAATCATTTGCTGTTCCAGCGGCAGTAAAATCTAATCGGGAGTGTTCCAGGGTTGCTATTTGATTGTGAAGTTTCCCTAAGTCTAAGCTAATGTCAGAGCTGTTCCAAATACCTGAAATATGGTTTTTAATCTTTTCCCATTCAAAATCTGTCTCATTTACTTTCAGGGGTGTTACACATATCCACCGGTAGTCAGCATGACAGGACAATGTCATTTTCACCTTTAAAGCCTGCAATTCAGTCCCAATATGTATTACTGCTTCCTCTAGGGCATCTACCCTCATTTCTAATTTTCTGTCTATAGCTTCCTGTGTTGCCAATGCTAAAGAAACATTTTTGGACATAGAATCAACATATTGAGCAGTATGTACTTGTTGAGTCAATGATATTGCTGCCACAGTAACAGAAGTAATTGCACTTATCAAAGCTGCTATTCCCAAGATAAGTAAGCCCACAAACCGTCGTGTTCGCATTAAATCCTGCGGTTGTTGTAATACAGCAAGAGCATAATTCAATAAGTGGTTACATCATAAGATAAGGTGGACGTTGTAACATTACAAAGGAGCAAACATTATATTGAGGATTTAAACAAGATGAGAGCATACATTTGTTCACAACACCACCACAAAGGAGCAAACATTATATTGAGGATTTAAACAAGATGAGAGCATACATTTGTTCACAACACCACCACAAAGGAGCAAACATTATATTGAGGATTTAAACAAGATGAAACAAGGAGCAGCTGTAGGCATCGGCTCGGCGGAGCAGTGCCCGCAGCATCAGGAGGCAGAACGCGAACGGCAGGCTGTGGGCCGCGGCGTCTACGGCGGGCGGAGGGGCGGGGTTCGCGGACTCGGGCTAGCCTCCGCCGCTTGGGCTCCGGGCGTTTTCCTGTCGCCGGCGGGAGCGCGCTGGTCTGGACTGCATTCCGCGGGCGCGCTTTCCTCTCTGGCCCTCACTAGCGCACAGACTTCCTTGCTCTAGGTCGCGGGGTGCAGCAAGGAGGGTGCGGGGCGCCGATGGCGGCGCGGAGGAGAGAGCTGGCTGGGGGAGGGGGAGCGAGCGAGTGCGCGCGCCGCGAACCTGGTCTTTGGGGAATGTGACATGACGAATTTTTCTGAGATCCAAATCGGAGAATCTGCATTCTGTAGAAATATATAAGCATACCCTCTCCCACAAGTTAGCAACACATCTGGCCTTTTACACTCTCCAGTAAGGAGGTCTTTTTACTTGACCAGGGGCCGAGTCGTAGCCTGTAATTCAGGCATCTAGTGTCTCATCATTGTAGTCTGCTCCTGTGTGTTTACCTTTAAGTGATTAATTACAATTTGGACATAACTTTACTATTTGTCCAGCTGTTTTCCTAGGGACATGTTAATTTAGGTCTAATGTTTAGTTTAGGTCTCTGTATAAATTTAAGTAATAAATGTATAACCTCCTTATCTCATTTTGGTATACAGACATACCTAAATGTAAAATGTATTTATATATGTATTTATATATGGCAACAAGTATAAACTTATTGACATATAATATATATAAATCAATATATTTGAATTAATCTTTATAATTAATATATTAATTAATATATATTACAGCAATACAACACGTACACAGCTAATACCAACCAACACAAACCAGTGTACTGTAATAATACATGTCACACACATACAATTATACAGTATATAGAACATATATCATCACAGCACATCAATCCATACCAATTAATATCAGCCACACACATTATATTACTGCAATATACATTTAATTATACAGTATATATATATGTATATATAGTATACATATTAATTTATATACAAATTAAGTATAGATCTATAAGTAGAATTAGGTATACCTTTATTATATTTTATTTATACCCATACCTAATTAGGCAAATTGTAATTAGGCAAATATATTTATATTATGTATTTATAACAATATATAAAATATTGTTAAATGTACCACCTGTATAGCATCCCCACCTCACATACCACTTTCTCTAATCCCACCAACTCATTTTCAGTAGTATGTGTTGGCCAGGAGCTGGGCCAGTCTTTCCCAGCAATGCTAAGAGACGTCTGTTCCTGTGTCCAATAGCCCTGGCATTTTATTCTCTGGAATTAAAAGATCTTTTAAAGGCCTTGGAGCTGTAATTTCCTGCACCCAAAAGGCTAGATCACTAGATCCAAATGTTTTGTGGCTCTTAACTTGAGAAGTCAAGTTTTTTCTTGTCTGATAATAAGGTAAAAGCAAAGGCTGTGTTACTCTTTGACCTTTATTAATTTGTACAGTTTTGGTAGGCGGTGATATCAAGACTTTAATTTCTCAATATAATCAGAATCTACTACACCATGCACCACCGAATTTTTTTTTTTTTTTGAAAAGAAAGCGAGCTATGCCCCAGGACAGATCTTACAATGTCCAAAGGTAGGGGGCCAGCCACTCCCGTTGGAATTGGAGTAAGCGGCACATCAGGGGTTAATATTGTTGCTAAATCCCCTTGCCCTTTCGCTTTTCTCCTAGCCTGGGTGAGACCCCCCGAGGGGGTTTTCTCTAAAAAGCATGCTCTGCATATTGTGCACGCAGTCTGTTTTAAAAGCTCCACTGTTCAAAAAACTTTTTATCTTCCTCAGGCTTAGGCAACGCTTTGAGAGGCTTTGGGGGCAAAGTGGGGAACTCCTGGGTCCTGGGAGGCACAAACGGAGGCGGTGGCGATCACCTTAAATCAGAAAGTGGTGGATAAGTTTTTTAAAGGTTTGCGCAGAGGGGGAGGGAGCTCGCCAGGGCGCTCGGCCGCAGCGTCCTGTAAGCCCTCTCCTTCCTCGGGAGGTAAAGCACTTTCTCCCTCCTTTTTTTTTTTTTTTTTTCCAATAGCAGAAATTATGATCTATGCAGAAAGTGGAGACTCACCACTATCTACCGCTATAGCCTCCCTCAAAGGCTATTTAACAGCCTCATGACAGGGGTCCAGGACATTTTTAATCATATTTCACAGAGCCAATAAACATTTGTCTATTTTTAGATGTAGAGAAACCCATTTTTTTTTTAATTTTTTTTTTTTTGAGAATATTATTATTTATTTTGTACCTTCTTTACCCTATCTAAACTGCAGAGGGGACTAGAAAAGAAGCCTCAAGGTGAGGATCAAATTTATCCTTGGGACTAGAGCAAACCCTTCTCGGGGAAACTCCTAGTGGAGGCCCTTTACCCCCACACGGAGGAGGAGGCATGGGGGGAAGGGAGCATCCCGTATTTCTCTTCTCCTGCTCCGGAGATCCTTTAACTGTTTGGTGACTAAATCTTACAAACTGTCTAATCGGGGATGTTTCCCTCAAGCTCCTAGGAGCGGATGGTCTGACAGGGGAAGTTTCTCTTAGGCCTTTTGGGGCATCTTTGTTTAAGAGATGCCAATCTCCATCAGAGTGATATTTAGCTGTTATCTCGCCTAAATTCTCTTTTTCTTTTGGGGAAGGCTGATTTTGTTTTTCATCCCTATCTTTAAGTTGTTCCTGAGTAGTCATGGCTGCTAACATTTTTCTAAGTTGCCGATAGTCAGGCGGGTCTTCGTTTTTCTCATTTTCCTCAGGTTTAACTACAGTTTCGACCTCATTTTCCTCTTTAAAAGTTACTCTTTTAGATTCAGGGGCAGGTTTAGCTACAGCATTTTCTTCACTGTCACTTTTAAGATGTACTTTTTGTGAATCAGGGGCAGGGTCTAAGACATCTCTAATGATATTCCATAAGGAAAAGGCGTCATTAGGCACCTTTTCTGAGCCATGTTCGGCATGGTAAGTTTTTAGCTGTTTTCCTACTTTTTCCCAGACATCTAAGTTAACAGAGCCTTCGTCTGGAAACCAGGGACAGTGCTCTTGTACAAATGAAAGAAATGATTGAATGGCAGATTTTTTAACTTTGATTCCTCTTTTACCTAATAACTGTAAAATTACTCCTATAAAGAGCTGTCTTTCATTTGATTCAGTATTACCCATGTCAGAAAATTAAGTATAGTAAAAGATTTTGCTTTAAGCTATCAAAAGATCAGGCTTTTCTTTGGCCTTTTAACTTCAGAAACTGTTTTCTCTCTCTAAGTCTAACTCTTTAACACTTTCAACACTTCCCACTCCTCTCGCCCTGTCTATCCTACAGGGGGGTCCGCGGCACCCTTGAGTGGGGTCCTAGCCGTCCCGAACACTGGAAGAACAATAGGGCTGGTGACCCAGATTGTCCCGGGGGGAGGAACAGTAGGCTGATGGCTCAAACTGTTCCAAGGGAGGAGCAGTAGGGCTGGTCACCCAAACTGCTCCGTGGGGGAACAAGAGGGCTGATAACCCAGTTGTTCCGAGAACGGGGGGCAATAGGGCTGGTAACCCCAATTGCTGGGAGCTTACCTTCGAAAATCCTGTATCGGGCGCCACCTGCTGGGGACCAGCCCCAGCTGATCCAGGGTATTCGAAGGAGAGACGGCCTAGGCGACTATTTATATGCTAATTAGAGATATAGAGAACAATAGAATGAGGATAGCTCAGTAGGAAAATTCAGTGGAGAAAAGAAGCTGAGTAGCTTGGTTTACGCGGGAGACCAATAAAACTTCAAGACAAGAAGTTTGCACCACTGACGTAGGCCGCAGGCGCCCTCTCGAATAGCGGAAGGTGTCTCACCCTAGACTCCTTCTCGAGTGGGTCTTAGAAGCCCAGGCATGATTAGTCAGCGTGGTGGGTTCCGCGCTCCAGATGGAGACTCAGCTGGAAGTTAAAGAAAGAATGACATGGGGAGACCAAGCGTTGGTGAGCAAGGCCCGTAGCTTTATTTTTAACAGGGGCTTTTATACCCTAAGTTACACATAGAGGATAATAGGGGATGCAAAGTCAGCAGTCTTTGGTTCTTATCAAAAAACCAAGGTTTCTTTCCTGCAAATGTATCGTATACAAATGGTTTAGGTGATTTACATCATCTTCTGGCCAGAAGGCCTACTAACATTTTATGACTCTTGACAAGGACTTATCAACAAAGACTTACTTTCTCTAAGAGTAATTATTTCAAGGTTTGGCACCATCTTCCAAAGATAAAATTGCATTCCTATAGGGCGGATGTGTAATGGGTTTACAACAAAGAAAGAATTTATTACCTTAAGGGTCTAAAGTTACTAACACCAAGGCCACTACTTATTTTTTCTACATACCCACTATTAATTGATACATATTCAAGGATACAATTCAGGGGATGTGAAAACTTGGCAACAAGCATTGACTCATCAATGAAATCCTTTACTAGTTTATTCTGACAGTTTTTAACTCTCTGAGAGGCTCTAAGCTATTTGAATATCTTAAGCTTCCCATGCCTCTCGAGGCTAGGAGACTGTAAACAATCGTATGCATAGCTGCAGGAGTCCGGGTAAACTTGTCAGGCGAGTTAGAGAGCCATCAGAGGGGTTTGGATTTAAACACTCCTAATTGCCCAGGAACTTTATTAATTGGAGCTGTAAGTTAACTCTTTGACACAGAGAGAGAGAGATGGTGGTAGGGGACAGCCCCCAGTAAAGTCAGAGGTGAGAGCACAAAGCAATAAAGTAGGCAGACTCTGGTTTTTTGGGGGAAAATGCTCGAGAATATCCGGGGGGACTCCTGAGGCTCGATCCCGCCTTTGCGTATGCCGAGCCTCCTTCCTCATGACCTTTGTCACGAGTGGAATGCCTCACCGGCTCCCCGCACTTTTCCAATGAGTCAACTCTTCGCATGAGATGGCCAAAGTACTGGAGTTTCAGCTTCAGCATCAGTCCTTCCAATGAATACCCAGGACTGATCTCCTTTAGGATGGACTGGTTGGATCTCCTTGCAGTCCAAGGGACTCTCAAGAGTCTTCTCCAACACCACAGTTCAAAAGCATCAGTTCTTTGGCACTCAGCTTTCTTCACAGTCCAACTCTCACATCCATACATGACCACTGGAAAAACCATAGCCTTGACTAGACGGACCTTTGTTGGCAAAGTACTATCTCTGCTTTTCAATATACTATCTAGGTATGCTAGCTAAAAAAGAATATTCATATTTTATTAGTATTTTTCTAGAATCAGTGTTCCATTTCAGCAACATGAAAAATTTTAAACTAGTGGAATGTATTATGATTATTGGAAAAGTTATAAAATGGTGATTCAGCCCACAGGTTTGAGTGAAAAATTGAGGGCTGTATTTTCCTTCATTTATTCAGTTTGCTGAATACTTCTCAAAATCATATTTTTCGAATGACAGAATAGGGCTCTTTAGAGGTGCCTTGGGAGGTCCAATGGGCAAAGGATGAGCTGGAGAGGGTATTCCTTGAAATAACATTTAGAAGTTTCAGTTTTTTATTGTTGATAGCAAGAAGTGTCATGCTCATGCGTGGGATAACCCTACTATGTTACCTGAATCTGCATTTGGCTTTTCTTCTTCTCTGTTTTTAAGATAACTTTGACAATTTCAGTTACCTTTGAGGCTTTGATGTTTTCAGTATAATCATTAAGTAATGGGTAAGAGAAGCCTGGATTCATAGAAACTCTCAGTGGCCTTGCAGATACAAAAATGTAAGGAACTCATTTCTTATATTAAATGAGTAAATTTACCTACATTGAATAAATGTTCTGATAAGGGTAAACTTTTGCTTATATCATCAAAGATAATTACCTCCTTTTTCTTTGTGTTTAATCTCTCTGTGCTTCAGTTCCATCAGTAAAATGGGAGTAAAATAGTACCTATCTTGCAGAATTGTTTTGAAGATTAATCCAGGCAAACATTTATTGATGTGACTGTCATATAGCAAGTACTCATTATTGTTCTTTTTATAACACTGATAAAATAATGACAAAATTATTAGTAACAATTTGGGTGGATGGTTTAGTTTGTGTGTATTTACTAGTGCAGTATTATTTTTTTTATTTAATGTTAAATCTGCTTTAATTTTAATCTCTCAATCCCTCAGACCAATGTACTGTCCTCTACACTCATTGCCAGACATAGAGCCTGCCCCAAGCCCAACCATATCTCTACATAGTAGCTGAAAAAATCTCTTCCTCATGGTCTCCCTGGATTTTGCTATTCTACAAAAGCTTCCTGTTTCCCAATTATCTCTGTCTGAGAGTATTTGGCTGTAGATGTTGGTTCAGGACAAGTTTTAGTTATTCCCTGAACATTTTTCTAACCTCTCAGACTCCTTTGAGATTCTCTCTTTGTTGATTCTGAACAGCTTTGATTTAGGCTTATCTATGGATTTCATCTAGGCTTATCTCTGGATTTCAGCTTCTCTGGTGGCTCAGATGGTAAAGCGTCTACCTGCAATGCAGGAGACCCAGGTTTGATCCCTGAGTAGGGAAGACCCCCTGGAGAAAGAAATGGCAATCCACTCCAGTACTCTTGCCTGGAAAATCCCATGGTCAAGGATCCTGGTAGGCTACTGTCCATGGGGTCACAAAGAATCAGAACTGAACAACTTCACTTTCTTTCTTTCATGGATTTCATAACGTCGACTACTAGCATTTTCCAAATGTAAAATGAATTGGTACACTGAGACTGAACATTTTACAGGAGTTGTTTAGTTCACTTGGTTTGAGTTTTGTTTTAATGAAGTAGAAGTTGAGGATTCAGTCCCCAGGAGGGCTAGTTAGTTTCACTGTGCCTCTGGTCAAAGCCTGAGTTTCCAGCCCTTGGAGGCAGAGACAGAGCTGTAAACTTGGTCACAGACAGCTTTAGATACTGGCCATTGACAGATTTCTGAAATATTTAGTTTTAAGCCTCTGTTTCATTCATTTTAGCCTATATACACTTGAGCCATGAAGATGTGGAGAAGACCAGGTAACAGTCTGAACTTGGTGAGACCATTACTGCCAAATAGAATTAAGAAGAAGCATACCTATCTCAACATGGAAGAAGCAAACTTTTGAATAGATATTTTATTTTGGTAAAGAAAACTCCATGTTAAAACTCAATGCATATATCCATCAGATCAGATCAGATCAGTTGCTCAGTCGTGTCCAACTCTTTGTGACCCCATGAATCACAGCACACCAGGCCTCCCTGTCCATCACCAACTCCCGGAGTTCACTCAGACTCACGTCCATCGAGTCAGTGATGCCATCCAGCCATCTCATCCTCTGTCGTCCCCTTCTGCTCCTGCCCCCAATCCCTCTCAGCATCAGAGTCTTTTCCAATGAGTCAGCTTTGCGCATGAGGTGGCCAAAGTACTGGAGTTTCAGCTTTAGCATCATTCCTTCCAAAGAAATCCCAGGGCTGATCTCCTTCAGAATGGACTGGTTGGATCTCCTTGCAGTCCAAGGGACTCTCAACAGTCTTATCCAACACTACAGTTCAAAAGCATCAATTCTTCGGTGCTCAGCCTTCTTCACAGTCCAACTCTCACATCCATACATGATCACAGGAAAAACCATAGCCTTGAGTAGATGAACCTTTGTTGGCAAAGTAATGTCTCTGCTTTTGAATATGCTATCTAGGTTGGTCATAACTTTCCTTCCAAGGAATAAGCGTCTTTTAATTTCATGGCTGCAGTCACCATCTGTAGTGATTTTGGAGCCAAGAAAAATAAAGTCTGACACAACACTGTTTCCACTGTTTCCCCATCTATTTCCCATGAAGTGATGGGACGTCCATACCTACCTGTTAATTCCTTTTCAATGCATGTTTTACTCTGGTGCAGGTATCACTTTTAAATGAGTATGTGTCACCCTTAGTGAGTATGTAAGGTGTGACAGATCCTGTATTTGCTTTAATAACTGATACATGTAGTAATAACTAGGTTGCTGACATTATTTAGCTCTTTATTTCTGTTATTGCTTAAATCACCTTCAAAATAATATTTGGAATCTTATAATGTTTTATATATACTATGTACAATTTTTGTAATAATGTGGAAGTATAAATTCCAGAATCAGGTAGATAGTTATAGATTTTTATTTTTAAATAACATTTTAAAGTAATTGAAGTTTTAAGCCCTTTGGTGGTGGACTGTATTTCATAGTATTGCATTTTTTTTTATATCATATATGTATTTACACATCTTTTTTCAAAGCCAGAATCTTTTTTTAGTGTATCACAGACTCCTTATGTCTGTTTATAGTTGCTTTTTTTTTTTTTTTAACCAAATAATGATATAACTTTTTGGTACTTAAATAGAGAGTGAAAATAATTTATGAAAACAAATATCAACTCTTTATATATTAATATAATATTCAATATTAATATGGGGTCACACAGAGCTGGATGCAACTGAAGCGACTTAGCAGCAGCAGCAATATTAAAATTGAACTTGTCCAACTGGTAGCTCCTCTCGGCCGCCACCTTTGACCTTGACCGAAGGGTAGCTCCTCTCAGCCGTGCTTCTGCACCATTGCAGCTGCCCGTGATGCACATCCAAGGCCAGGGGTGGTAACAGAGAGGAGCTACCCCACTTCCAAGGTAAGGAACAGTGGCTGTCCTTTGCTGGAGCAGCTGTGAAGAGATACCCCATGTCCACAGTAAGAGAAAACCAAACAAGACAGTAGGCACTGAGAGAGGGCATCAGAGGGCAGACAGACTGAAACCACAATCACACACAACTAGCCAATCTGATCACACAGACCACAGCCTTGTCTAACTCAAGGAAATTAAGCCATGCCATGTGGGGCGACCCAAGATGGGAGGGTCATGGTAGAGTGGTCTGACAGAATGGGGTCCACTGGAGAAGGGAATGGCAAACCACTTCAGTATTCTTGCCTTGAAAACCCCATGAACAGTATGAAAAGGCAAAAAGATAGGACACTGAAAGATGAACTCCCCAGGTTGGTAGGTGCCCAATATGCTACTGGAGATCAGTGGAGAAATAACTTCAGAAAGAGTGAAGGGATGGAGCCAAAGCAAAAACAACACCCAGTTGTGGATGTGACTGGTGATAGAAGCAAGTTTTAATGCTGTAAAGAGCAATATTGCATAACCTGGAATGTTAGGTCCTAAATCAAAGCAAATTGGAAGTGGTCAAATAGGAGATGACAAGAGTGAATAATGACATTCTAGGAATCAGCGAACTAAAATGGATTGGAATGGCTGAATTTAACTCATATGACCATTATATCTACTACTGTGGGCAGGAATCCCTTATAAGAAATGGAGTAGCCATCATGGTCACAAAAAAGTCTGACATGTAGTACTTGGATGTAATCTCAAAAACGACTGAATGATCTCTGTTTCCAAGGAAAAAAATTCAGTACCATGGTAATTCAAGTCTATGCCCCGATAAGTAATGCTGAAGAAGCTGAAGTTGAACAATTCTATGAAGACCTACAAGACCTTCTAGAACTAACACCCATAAAGTTGTCCTTTTCATTATAGGGGACTGGAAAGCAAAAGTAGGAAGTCAAGAAACACCTGGATTGACAGGCAAATTTGGCCATGGAGTACTGAATGAAGAAGGATAAAGGCTGATAGAGTTCTGCCAAGAGAACACACTGGTCATAGCAAACACGCTCTTCCAACAACACAAGAGAAGACTCTACACATGAACATCACCAGATGGTCAACACCGAAATCAGATTGATTATATTCTTTGAAGCCGAAGATGGAGAAGCTCTATACAGTCAGCTAAAACAAGGCTGGGAGCTGACTGAGGCTTGGATCATGAACTCCTTATTGCCAAATTCACACTTAAATTGAAGAAAGTGGAGAAAACCACTAGACCATTCAGGTATGACCCAAATCAAATCCCTTATGATTATACAGTGGAAGTGAGAAATAGATTTAAGGCACTAGATCTGATAGACAGAGTGCCTGATGAACTATGGATGGGGTTTCGTGACACTGTCCAGGAGACAGGAATCAAGACCATCCACAAGAAAAAGAAATGCAAAAAAGCAAAATTGCTGTCTCAGGAGACCTTAAAAATAGCTGTGAAAAGAAGGGAAGTAAAAAGCAAAGGAGAAAAGGAAATACATACCCATTTGAATGCAGAGTTCCAAATAATATCAAGGAGAGATAAGAAAGCCTTCCTCAGTGATCAATGCAAAGAAATAGAGGAAAGCAATAGAATGGGAAAGACTAGAGATCTCTTCAAGAAAATTAGAAATACCCAGGGAACACTTCATGCAAAGATGGGCTCAATAAAGGACAGAAATGGGAGGGACCTAACAGAAGCAGAAGATATTACGAAGTTCAGTTCAGTCATTCAATCATGTCTGACTCTGTGACTCCATGAACTGCAGTACACCAGGCCTCCCTGTCCATCACCAACTCCTGGAGTTTATCCAAACCCATATCCATTGAGTTGGTGATCCCATCCAACCATCTCATCTTCTGTAGTCCCCTTCTCCGCCTGCACTCAATCTTTCCTAGCATCAGAGTCTTTTCCAATGAGTCAGCTCTCTGCATCAGGTGGCAAAAATATTGGAGTTTCAGCTTAACATCAGTCCTTCCAATGAACACCCGGGACTGATCTCCTTTAGGATGGACTGGTTGGATCTCCTTGCAGTCTAAAGGACTCTCAAGAGTCTTCTCCAACACCACAGTACAAAAGCATCAATTCTTCGGTGCTCAGCTTTCTTTATAGTCCAACTCTCACAGCCACACATGACTACAGGAAAAAGCATAGCCTTGGCTAATGGACCTTTGTTGGCAAAGTAATGTCTCGGCTTTTGAATATGCTGTCTAGGTTGCTCCTAACGTTCCTTCTAAGGAGCAAGCGTCTTTTAATTTCATGGCTGAAATCACCATCTGCAGTGATTTTGGAGCCCCAAAACATAAAGTCAGCCACAGTTTCCACTGTTTCCCCATTTATTTGTCATGAAGTGATTGGACTGGATGCCATGATCTTAGTTTTCTGAATGTAGAGCTTTATGCCAACTTTTTCACTCTCTTCTTTCACTTTCATCAAAAGGCTTTTTAGTTCCTCTTCATTTTCTGCCATAAGCGTGGTGTCACCTGCATATCTGAGGTTATTGATACTTCTCCTGGCAATCTTGGTTCCAGCTTGTGTTTCTTCCAGTCCAGCATTTCTCATGATGTACTCTGCATATAACTTAAATAATCAGGGTGACAATATACAGCGTTGCCATACTCCTTTTCCTATTTGGAACCAGTCTGTTGTTCCATGTCTAGTTCTAACTGTTGCTTCCTGACCTGTATACAGGTTTCTCAAGAGACAGGTCAGATGGTATGGTATTCCCATCTCTTTAAGAATTTTCCAGAGTTTATTGCAATACACACAGTCAAAGGCTTTGGCATAGTCAATAAACCAGAAATAGATATTTTTCTGGAACTCTCTTGCTTTTTCAATGATCCAAAGGATGTTGATAATTTGATCTCTGGCTCCTCTGCCTTATCTAAAACCAGTTTGAACATGTAGAAGCTCATAGTTCACTTATTGCTGAAGCCTGGCTTAAAGAAATTTGGGCATTACTTTACTAGCATGTGAGATGAGTGCAATTGTGCGGTAGTTTGATTATTCTTTGGCAATATTAAGAAGAGGTGGCAAGAATACACAGAAGAACTGTACTAAAAAGATCTTCACCACCGAAATCATCACGATGGTCTGATCACCCACCTAGAGCCAGATATCCTGGAATTTGAAGTCAAGTGGGCCTTAGGAAGCATCACTATGAACAAAGCTAGTGGAGGTGATGGAATTCCAGTTGAGTTATTTCAAATCCTGAAAGATGATGCTGTGAAAGTGCTGCAATCAATATGACATCAAATTTGGAAAACTCAGCAATGGCCATAGGACTGGAAAAGGTCAGTCTTCACTCCAATCCCAAAGAAAGGCAACGCCAAAGAATGCTCAAACTACCACATAGTTGCTTAAAATCTCCAGGCCAGGCTTCAGAAATATGAGTACTGTTAACTTCCAGATGTTCAGTCTGAATTTAGAAAAGGCAGAGGAACCAGAGATCAAATTGCCAACATCTACTGGATCATTGAGAAAGCAAGAGAATCCCAGGGGAAAAAAATCTGTTTCTGTTTTATTGACTATGCCAATGCCTTTGACTGTGTGGATCACAATAAACTGGAAAATTCCAAAAGAGATAGGAATACCAGACCACCTGACCTGCCTCCTGATAATTCTTTATGCAGGTCAGGAAGCAACAGTTAGAACTGGACATGGAACAACAGACTGGTTCCAAATAGGAAAAGGAGCACGCCAAGGCTGTATATTGTCACCCTGATTAATTAAATTATATGCAGAGTACATCATGAGAAACACTGAACTGGAAGAACAAGCTGGAATCAAGATTGCTGGGAGAAATATCAATAACTTCAGATATGCAGATGACACCACCCTTATCGCAGAAATTGAAGAATATCTAAAGAGCCTGTTGATGAATGTGAAAGAAGAGTGTGAAAATGTTGGCTTAAACCTCAATGTTCAGACAACTAAGAACATGGCATCCAGTCCCATCACTTCATGTCAAATAGATGGGGAAGCAGTGGAAACAGTGTCAGACTTTATTTTTCTGGACTCCAAAATCACTGCAGATGGTGATTGTAACCATGAAATTAAAAGATGCTTACTCTTTGGATGGAAAGTTATGACCAACCTAGAGAGCATATTACAAAGCAGAGACAATACTTTGTCAACAAAATTCCATCTAGTCAAGGCTATGGTTTTTCCAGTGGTCATGTATGGATGTGAAAGTTGGACTTTAATGAAAGCTGAGCACCGAAGAATTGATGCTTTTGAACTGTAGTGTTGGAGAAGGCTCTTGAGAGTCCCTTGGACTGCAAGGATATCCAACCGTCCATCCTAAAGGAGATCAGTCCTGAATATTCATTGGAAAGACTGATATGTAAGCTGAAACTCCAGTACTTTGGACACCTGATGCGAAGAGCGGACTCTTTTGAAAAGTCCCTGATGCTGGGAAAGATTAAGACAGGAGGAGAAGGGGACGACAGAGGATGAGATTGTTGGATGCCATCATCGATTCAGTGGAGATGGGTTTGTGTGGACTCCAGGTGTTGGTGACAGACAGGGAGGCCTGGTGTGCTGCGGTTCATGGGGTCGTGAAGAGTTGGACACGACTGAACATTGAACTGAACTGAGCTGTACAACTGGAAGATTCTGTAGATTCTCCATTCATGTAATACCCTACTTTCATGATTGACTTCCTATAGTGTATTATTTCTTCAGAAAAAAAATCAAGAGCAATGTGTTCATTGTGCTTTCCTTGATATTCATGAATGAACATAACTAATCCCATTTCCTACTTTACATTCCTAGTGAACTGATTGGAATGACTCAGAGGAAAACCTGAATGTCACAACTTATTTCTGTCCACTGAGCTGAAAGCCTAAAGTGCTGCCAAAACTCCGCATTTTCTCCTTGTCTAGACTATAGTCTCTCTCTTCTAGGGCTTTGGATCAGGGTTATAAAATTTAAAGGTCCTTAATCTCCTATTTCCCTGAAGCAATCTACCAAACCACTCTTTTTTTCTTGGACACTGAAAGAAAGACACTGCATTCATTATCCTTTTCTTTGTCTTCCAAATGCTGTATCCCCAGTCTCCTGCCCTCCCAAGTTGTCATTTGAGAACCTAGGACAAGGTAGAGTTGATGGACCTTGGCAGCAAGAAGATAAATGAGCCTAAGATTGTTTATTTTTGTGTATGAAAATCTTGTTGATGGTTTTCTCTACAGATGGCAGATAACCAAAATAAGTAATATTTTGGTGAGCATTTTCAGTAATACTCTATCTCTTGCTTCAACTAATTATTTCCTTAAATTAAAACTTAATTTAAAGGCTTAATTTGTTTTGATTTTACTTAAATTTCATATATTATGGTGCTCCTGGGAAAACTAAAGCAATGCCTGTGTTTCTCTAAGAAAGAAGAGAATGAAATGCTTTTTTAAAAAATACCTTTTCATAGGATGGGCATCCAAGGCAGATGGAGTGATCTTCTTCATTGTCCTGTTTGGAGAGCCCGTACTGTACATAATATGAAAGCCAATGAATGTTTAGTGTGGGGAATCTTTGGTGGTTCAGATTCCTTAGATTGGGTTTTTAATGTAAAAATACTGACTACTCATTACAGCTTATGAAGATGAAAAACCAAATTATGAACTGTGAAATTAACAGCAAAAAATATGAAATTAAGAAATTTAATCTCACATTAGACTTAATCATGTCATGCTCTAAACTCTTCCATATGAAAGAAAAACGCTGACCTTATGTCTATTTCCAGTTACTTTGCTTTTTCCTCAAACTAGTGAACTAAGAAGAGTAGTATACAATCTGCTGTCAGCACTTATTTTCTTTCTTTTTACCATCTATGCCTTAAACCACTACAGTCTGGCTCTTGCCCCTATGAAATTGCTCTTGCTAATAAGTTTACCAATGGTCATTTAATTGGTAGTTCAGGCTTCCCTGGTGGCTCAGAGGGTAAAGCATCTCCCTGCAATGCAGGAGACCTGGGTTCGATCCCTGGGTCAGGAAGATCCCCTGGAGAAGGAAATGGCAACCCACTCCAGTACTCTTGCTGGAAAATCCCATGGACAGAGAAGCCTGGTAGACTATAGTCCATGGGATCGCAAAGAGTCAGACACGACTGAGTGACTTCACTTTCACTTTAAAGTGACATCTGGATTTAATCTGTTCCATTATACATTAGTGTTATGATTTTTGGCAATCTGATTTTTGTAAAATGGTGATAATATTTGGACTAACCTCATAAGGTTTATGTAAAGATTAAATATGATAATGTATACCTAGGACTTGCCATAGTTTCTGGCTCAATAAATGCTAAATAATGTTGTTCTTTCCCCTTTCTTCACTTTTCTGTGACATTCCACACTGTTATTCACTTTCCTGTTTTAAACTCTTCTAGTTCTCCTCTTAGGTTTTCATTAAACCACTCTTTCCTAATATATTTCCTGCCTTTGTGAATTATTTATCCATTTTTCTTGAAACCTCCAATTCCTCCAACCATTTTGACTTTAGTATAAAGACAAATCTGAGTTAATATTTTGACTCTGTCACTCAAAACTTTGATAAGCTTGAGCAAGTGACTTAACTTCTCTGGACCTTGGTTTCTTCATTTGCAAAATGGCACTCAGTAGTACCCACCTCCAACGTTTGCTATGAAGATATTTATCTATTAATTTATTTAACAAATATTTATCAGATACTTACTTATGTGTCATACTTTTCTTTGGGTACAGAAGATATGGTAACTGGTAAAGTAGATCTAAACTTTCTGTTCCCTCAAGCAATTTATATTCTAGTGTGGGAATTCTAGTGGGGAAACAAAATAAACATTCAAATGTATAGGTTCAGATTTAAATAAGGTCTGTAAAGAAAAAAAATTCTGGTAATATTCTAGAGAATTACTGTTGTGACATTGAGTAATTTATATTTACATTGGAGATCAGATGAGGCCTTACAAGAGAGTGACATTTGAGCTGGACCTTAATAAGAAGAAAGAAGCATAATGTGGCAAAATCATCAGTCATAACATTTCAGGAAGAAGTTAACAGCAACCACAAAGGACTTAAGGTGGAAATAAACTATCTAAGGAATAATAAGAAGGCCAAAAATGGTTGAAGATGTGTAAACTAAATGGTGAATGGAAGTAGTTGAGGTTGAAGAGGTAGGTTAAAGCCAGATCATATGGAATAATGGAAAGTCACTAGAGGGATTTCAAGCAGTAAAGGACATGATCTACTTTTCATTTTAAGAGATGACTGGCTACTATATGGAGAATGAATTGGAGGTGGGTGAGGAGTGCAAGGAGAACAGATGGGAGATACCATAGCTATCCAGGTGAAAGATGATGGCATATTAGACTAAAGTGGTAGTGATGACAGTGAAAGAAGGGGATAGAAGGGGATAGATTTGGGTTATATTTTAGAAGTCAGGTTAATGAGGTTGTTGGTGGTTTGATGTGCAGCAAGAAGAGAGAAATATAAGGAAAACAGGAATTAAAGAAAATCTAGTGTCTTGAATCAGGGGGATGGTAGTGTCACATATTGAGATGGGAAAAACTAGGAGAGTTCTGTTTTTGAGGCTTCAGTTAAATACAGGTAAAGCATTTAGCACATTACTTGGTGTGGAATAGGTGTGCTCAATTATTTATTGTATAGGATACTGTCCAAAACTATTCCAAAGAAAAAGAAATTAGAGAAGGCAAAATGGTTGCCTGAGGAGGCCTTACAAATAGGTTAGAAAAGAAGAGAAGTGAAAGGCAAAGGAGAAGGGGAAAGATATACCCAACTGAGTGCAGAGTTCCAGAGAAGAGAAAGGAGAGGTAAGAAAGCCTTCTTAAGTGAACAATGCAAAGAAAAATAGAAAAACAGTAGAATGAGAAATACTAGAATCTCTTCAAGAAAATTGGAGATACCAACGGAATATTTCATGCAATAATGGGCACAATAAAAGACAGAAATGAAAAGGACCTAACGGACAGAGAAGAGATTAAGAAGTGGTGGCAAGAATACACAGAAGAATTGCATAAAAAAGTGACTGATATAAACACGATGTTGTGGTCACTCACCTAGAGCCAGACATACTAGAGTGTGAAGACAAGTGAGCCTTAGGAAGCATTACTACAAACATGGTTAATGGAGGTTATGGAATTCCAGCTGAGCTATTTAAAATCCCAATGACCATGATGTTAAAGTGCTGCACTCAAAATGCCACCAAATATGGAAAACTCAGCAATGGCCACAGGACTGGAAAAGGTCAGTTTTCATTCTAATCCCAAAGAAAGGCAGTGCCAAAGAATGTTCAAACTACTGCACAATTGCACTCATTTCACATGCTAGCAAGGTAATGTTCAAAATCCTTCAAGCTAGGCCTCAAGAGTACATGAACCAAGAACTTCCAGATGTACAAGCTAGATTTAGAAAAGGCAGAGGAACAAGAGATTAAAATACCAACATCTATCGGATCAAAGAAAATGCAAGGGGATTCCAGAAATCATCTACTTCTGCTTCATTGACTACACTAAAGCCGTTGACTGTATGGATCACAACAAACTGTGGAAAATGCTTATAGAGATGGGAAATACCAGATCATTTTACCTGCCTCCTGAGAAACCTGCATGCAGGTCAAGAAGCAACAGTTAGAACCAGACATGGAAAAAGGGACTGGTTCAAAATTGGGAAAGGAGTACATCAAGGCTGTATATTGTCACTCTGCTTATTTAACTTACATGCAAAGTACATCATGCAAAATGCCTGGCTGGTTTAATCACAAACTGGAATCAAGTTATGTAGATGACACCACTCTAATGGCAGATGAGACTGAAAACACTGGCTTAAAGCTCAACATTCAAAAAACCAGGATCATGGCATCTGGTCCCATCACTTTATGGCAAATAGATGGAAAAACAATGGAAACTGTGACAGACTTTATATTCTTGGGCTCCAAAATCACTGCAGATGATGACTGCAGCTGCAAAATTAAGACATTTGCTCCTTAGAAGAAAAGCTATGACAAACCTAGACAGCGTATTAAAAAGCAGGGACATCACTTTGCCAACAAAGGTCCGTCTAGTCAAAGCTATGGTTTTTCTGGTAGTCATGTGTGGATGTGAGAGTTGGATGCTAAAGAAGGCTGAGGGCCAAGGAATTGATGCTTTCAAACTGTGGTGCTGGAGAAAACTCTTGAGAGTCCCTTGGACAGCCAGGAAATCAAATCAGTCAATTCTTTAGGAAATCAATCCTATAAATGCATTGAAAGGACTGATGCTGAAGCTCCAGTACTTTGGCCACTTGATACAAACAGTTGACTCATTGGAAAAGGCCCTTATGCTGGAAAGATTGAGGGCAGAAGGAGAGAGGAGTGACAGAGGATGCTATGGTTGGATGGCATCACAGACTCCATGGACATGAGCTGGAGCAAACTCCCAGAGATAAGGAACCCCTTGGCATGCTGCAGTCCATGGGATCACAAAGAGTCAGACATGAGTTAATGACTGAACAACAACAACAATTATTTATGCATATTCTTGGCTTTCTTCTCCGAGTTCATTAATCATTACTGGAAGAATTTCAGTCTCTACAGTACTTTAAAATATCATGTGCATTATAAATGTCAATATTTGTGTTTGTTACCAACTGTGATTTATAAGCAAACAGAGCCTTCAAATGTTATTCTCTTTTGCACTTCTAGTACCTTGCACAGTGTCTGGCATTAGCTAGGAAGAAAGGGAAAAAGAGATAAAGAAAGAAAGAAAGTGAGAGTAGGAGGGAGGGAATGAAGGAGAGTGGGGAAAATATTGCCTGTATATTAAGTGCTTCTAAATGTTTATATACTGATGTTGGGCACACAAAAGGCAAAAATAAAATTTGTGAAGTAAAAGCAGAAAGCATTGAGAAAAACAGCATTCATCCAAAAGATCACAGAGTTCCCATGCAAATTTGTTTCTTTTTTGCTAAGTGTAAATTTTCAGATTATGGAAATATTACATGAACATTATTTAAAATTAACAAGTAATAAAAACATTAAGAAGAAAATAAAAATAACTTTAAATTCTTCAGTCTAGATATAGACAATATTAGCATTTTGATGTAGGTTTATACTTATTTTTACTATGCATATTTGTTGGAGAGGGAGAGGGTGGGAAGATTTGGGAGAATGGCATTGAAACATGTATAATATCATGTATGAAACGAGATGCCAGTCCAGGTTCAATGCACGATACTGGATGCTTGGGGCTGGTGCACTGGGACGACCCAGAGGGATGGTATGGGGAGGGAGGAGGGAGGAGGGTTCAGGATGGGGAACACATGTATACCTGTGGCGGATTCATTTCGATATTTGGCAAAACTAATACAATATTGTAAAGTTTAAAAAAAAATTTAAAAAAATAATTTTAATTGCAAATTTGAGCTAGTATTATAATTACAACCTGCCTTTAATAGCAAAATAAATATGAGCTTTTTATATTTTATTGAAGCATAGTTGACATACCATATTGATTCTGAGTGTACAACACGGTATTTTAATATTTATATACAACAGGAAATCGTCTCTGTGATAAGTTTAGTAACCATCTGTCATTGTAAAAAGTTATTATTATTATATTGCTGACTAAATTCTCTATATTGTACCTTACATTCCTGTGATTTATTTATTCTATGAGTGGAAGTTTGTACATCTTGCTGCTGCTGCTGCTGCGTCACTTCAGTTGTGTCCGACTCTGTGCGACCCCATAGACGGCAGCCCACCAGGCTTCCCGTCCCTGGGATTCTCCAGGCAAAAACACTGGAGTGGGTTGCCATTTCCTTCTCCAATGCATGAAAGTGAAAAGTGAAAGTGAAGTCGCTCAGTCGTGTCTGACTCTAGTGACCCCATGGACTACAGCCTACCAGGCTCCTCCGTCCATGGAATTTTCTAGGCAAAAGTACTGGATTTGGGTGCCATTGCCTTCTCCGTTGTACATCTTAATCCCTTCTATTTCCCCATTACCATCCTTTCTGGCAACCACCAGTTTGTTCTCTATATCTGTGACTCAGTTTCTGTTTTGTTTGTTAATTTCTTTTGTTCTTTTTAGATTCTACATGTAAGTGAAATAGTATTTAATTAACTTTCTGTGTCTGATTATTTCACTTATCATAATACCATCTATATCCATCCATGTTGTGGCAAATGTAAAGATTCCATTCTTTTTATGGCTGAATAGTGTTTATATATAAAGGAATATTATATATATATATATATATACATATTATATGCATTATATATATATATATATATATACACACACACATACATATGTATATATACACATACATATATATATTCCTGGAGAAGGAAGTGGCAACCCACTCCAGTAGTCTTGCCTGGAGAATTCCATGGACAGAGGAACCTCTCAGGCTACAGTCCATGGGGTTGCAAGAGTTGGACACAACTTAGCAACTAAACAACCAACCAACTATATATATATATATATATGTCAGTCAGTTCAGTTCAATTCAGTTCAGTCACTCAGTCATTTCCAGCTCTTTGTGACCCCATGAATCGCAGCACGCCAGGCCTCCCTGTCCATCACCAACTCCCAGATTTACCTCAAACTCACGTCCATCGAGTCAGTGATGTCATCCAGCCATCTCATCCTCTGTCGTCCCCTTCTCCTCCTGCTCCCAATCCCTCCCAGCATTACAGTCTTTTCCAATGAGTCAACTCTTCTCATGAGGTGGCCAAAGTACTGGAGTTTCAGCTTTAGCATCATTCCTTCCAAAGAAATCCCAGGGCTGATATCCTTCAGAATGGATTGGTTGGATCTCCCTGCAGTCCAAGGGACTCTCAAGAGTCTTCTCCAACACCGCAGTTCAAAAGCATCAATTTTTCGGTGCTCAGCTTTCTCCACAGTCCAACTCTCACACCCATACATGACCACTGGAAAAACCATAGCCATATATGTGTGTGTGTGTGTGTGTGTGTGTGTGTGTGTATATATATATATATGCTGTAAATAATGTTGAAATGAACATAGGTATGCAAATGCCACTTCAAATTAGTGTGTGTGTTTTCTTCAGACAGATTTCAAGGAGTGGAAATGCTGGATCATACAGTAGTTTTACTTCTAATTTTTTAAGGAAACTCCATACCATTTTCTATAGTGGCTACACCAACTTACATATGAGGGTTCTTTTCCCCCACAAGCACACCAACACCTTATTTGTTGTCTTTTTGATAATAACCATTCTGACAGGTGTGAGGTGGTATTTCATTATGGTTTCAATTTGCATTTCCCTGATAATTAGTGCAGAGAAGGCAATGGCACCCCACTGCAGTCCTCTTGCCTGGAAAATCCCATGGATGGGGGAGCCTGGAAGGCTGCAGTCCATGGGGTCGCTGAGCATTGGACACGACTGAGCGACTTCTCTTTCATTTTTCACTTTCACGCATTGGAGAAGGAAATGGCAACCCACTCCAGTGTTCTTGCCTGGAGAATCCCAGGGACAGGGGAGCCTGGTGGGCTGCTGTCTAATGGGGTCACACGGAGTCGGACACTACTGAAGCAGCTTAGCAGCAGCAGCAGATAATTAGTGATATTAAGGATCTTTTTATGTGTCTTTTGACCATGTGTATGTCTTCTTTGGAAGAATATCTATTCATGTTTTCTGCCCATTTTTAATCAGATTGCTTGCTTTTTTGAAATTGAGTTTCATGAGTTCTTTGTATATTTTGAATATTAAACCTTTACCAGATATATCATTTATATATATGTTCTTCCACTTAGCAAGTTACCTTTTCATTTCATTAAGGGTTTCCTTTGCTATACAAAGACTTTTCAGTTTGATATACTACAATTGTTTATTTTGGCTTTCATTTCCCTTGCTTGAGGCAACAGATCCAAAGAGATATTACTAAGACCAATGTCAAAGAGTTTATTGCCTATGTTTTTTTCTAGGACTTTTATGATTTCAGGTCTTATATTTTAATTATTTAGCCTATTTTGAATTTATTTTTATATATTGTATAAGAAAATGGTCCACATTTATTCTTTTGTGTATATCTGTCCAGTTTTCCTGTTATTAAAGAGATTGTCTTTTTCTCACTTTATATTCTTACCTATTTTGTCATAGATTAATTGATCATATAAGCAAAAGCTTAGTTCTGAGTTCTTTATTCTGTTCCATTGATCTATGTGTCTGTTTTTGTATCATTGCCATACTGTCTTGATTACTATAGCTTTGTAATATTGATTGCAATCAGAGAGCATGATATCTCCAGTTTTGTTTTTTCTCAAGATTGCTTTGGCTATTTAGGGTCTCTCATGGTTCAATATGAATTTTAGGATTATTTGTTCTAATTCTGTGAGAAAAATGTTATTGATGTTTTGTTAGGGATTGCACTGAATCTCTATGTTGCTTTGGGCAGTATGGTTGTTTTAACAATATTAATTCTTTCAATTCATGGGCACAATATATGTTTCTGTTTATTTGTGTCTTCTTCAGTTTCTTTCATCAACATCTTCTAGTTTTTAAGAGTATAGGTTTTCTACCTCCTTGGTTAAATTTATTCCTAGGTATTTTATTATTTTTTATTCAATTAAAACTGGCATTGTTTTTAATTTTTTTTCTGATAGTTCATTATCAATGTGTAGAAATGCAGCAGACGACTGTTTAAATTTGTATCCTGAAACTTTATTGAATTTATTAGTTTCTAATAATTTTTTGCTGGTGTCTTTAAGGTTTTCTTTATATAGTATCATATTTGCAAATAGTGATATCTTTACTTCTTCCTTTCCAATTTGTATGCTTTTTGTTTCTTTCTCTAGTCTGATTGTTGTGGCTAGATCTTCATATACTATGTTGAATAAAAGTGGTAGGAGTGGGCATCTTTGTCTTGTTTCTGATTTTAGAGGAAAAGTTTTCAGCTTTACTCTGTTGAGCATGACCTTAGTCATGGGTTGTCATCAGATCAGATCAGTCGCTCAGTCATGTCCGACTCTCTGCAACCCCATGAATCGCAGCACCCCAGGCCTCCCTGTCCAACACCAACTCCCGGAGTTCACTGAGACTCACGTCCATCGAGTCAGAAATGCCATCCAGCCATCTCATCCTCTGTCGTCACCATCTCCTCTTGCCCCCAATCCCTCCCAGCATCAGAGTCTTTTGCAGTGAGTCAGCTCTTCGCATGAGGTGGCCAGAGTACTGGAGTTTCAGCTTTAGCATCATTCCTTCCAAAGAAATCCCAGGGCTGATCTCCTTCAGAATGGGTTGTCATAAATGACCTTTATTATGTTGATATATGTTTCCTCCATATCCACTTTGTAGAGAGATTTTTTTTTATCATAAATGGATGTTGGGTTTTATTAAATTATTTTTCTGCATCTAGTGAAACGGTCATATTTATCTTCAGTCTTGTTAACACAGTGTATCATATTGATTGAGTTGCAAATATTGAACCATTCTTGGATCCCCAGGATAAATCCCAGTTGATTATGGTTTGTGATCCTTATAACATGTTGTTGAATTCAGTTCACTAGTATTTTGTTGAGGGTTTTTATATCTATGTTCATCAGGAAAATAATTTTCTTTTTTTGTCATGTCTTTGGTTTTGGGTAATGCTGGCCTCATAGAATAAATTTGGAGTGATACTCCCTCTTCAATTTTTGAAATAGTTTGAGGATTACAGGTATTAATTCTTTAAATGTTAGGCAGAATTTATCTGTGAAGCAGTTTAGTCCTGTAATTATGTTTCTTGGGATTGTTTTTTGATTACTGATTCAATTTCATTGCTAATAACCAGTCTATTCATAGTTTACATTTCTTCCTGATTCAGTCTTGGGAAGCTGTATGTTTCTAGGAACTTATCCACTTCCTCTAGTTTGTCAATTTTATTGGCATATAATTGTTCATAGTAATCTCTTATGGTTCTTTGTATTTCTTTCTGTAGCTTTGGTGCAAGTTCTCCTTTTTCATTTCTGATTTTATTTATTTGGGCTCTCTGTCTCTGTCTCTCTCTCTTTATGTCTCTCTCAATGTATCTGGCTAAAGCTTTATCAGCTTTGTTATCTTTTCAAAGAACCGTTTTTACTATTCTTTTTCCAGTCTCTATTTCATTTCTTTTGCTCTGATCTTTATTATTTTCTTACTCCTAATAACTTTAGGTTTTGGGGAACTTAAATACCAAATTAGTCTCTTATTTGGGGGATATGATGAAACAAACTCATGGAGAGTATTATTTGCCCAAGATCATATAGCTTGATAGTATTATATGAATAAGACATCTTAATTTTCATTCATATATTCTCTCTACTGTATTCTACCTTTAAAAATTGATGTACTTAAATTTTGGAGCAGTTTTAGGTTTATAGTTAAAATTGATTATAAAATACAGACCTCATTCCCATTTATCCTATCATTTACATCTTGTATTTTGAACTGGACTGTGATGGAACTATTTTATTTCTCTATACTCATCTAAGGCACAGAACTACTCTACATCATACCAATAGAAACAGCTTGCATGGCCAAAGAAAAAGACTCCAAAAGCATGAGCAACTCTGAAAGAGGATAACAGAAGATATGGCTTAGAACACATATTTTTAGCTGACTATTGTTTAAAGTTGTTTTGTTTTATTCTTTAAATCAGATGTGATTGAGCTAAAATAAGCTCACATTTATATATTCAGCATTAACCAGAGAAAGACATTATATGGATAAATATTAAATTTCAAGAGCACACACACACACTGGCATGATTTAATTTATTTAAGATCTGAGTCATGGGATTATTATTCACAATTTGGTTTAAACTTACTTTCTTATACTTAAGAACTTATAAAAATTTCCCACATAGTTTATCCCACATAATTAAAAAGACTGCATTGAAAAGGTAGTTCAAGACATAGTCTCATCACACTTCTTAAAAACAAAAACTGTAAAGCCATTAAATATCTTAAGATAATACTTTACTATAAGAAGAGAAGAACAAAGAAGGTTGGCTTTTGTGACAAACTTTAAAGAAATATATATAAATAAGATAAACATACACAGATTTTAGAAATGATTAAGTTAAAATACCTCTGTAGGTCAAACTATTTATCTTTTTCTAGCTTATTTTTTCTGACTTTGATGATCTTATTCTGTACATATCAATATTTTATATTATTATTTCAGTACTATATATTATAGTTTCCACTGCGTTATAACATCTTTTATTCTTGCCTGTCATAGTCAGTATTTTGAGGGAACACATTCAAGTTCCTTATTTCAGTAATGTGTGCACTGCTAGGTTTGGAAAAGTTCAGAGGGTGCCAATGCTATTTTTATTTTACCATCTGATATATTGCTAAGAAAAATTGAGCATCCCAATGTCTGGTTCATAATAAGTGATCATAGATTTTTTTATCTTAACTTTTTTGGAATGCATGAATAAACGAGTAACTGAATGCATGCATGGATAAATCACTCCAGGTAAGGTCATAAGAGAGACTGAAGTACTATTTTCAGAAATGATTCTTCAGGAAAACATTTAAGCATATGAGATAGTCTTGAAGTGAGCCAAAGGTAATATTTATATTTCAATATAACTATGAAGTACACCAGTACAAAGTTAATGTTTGCATGAGTCATACAGATATGAAAAAAAAAAATTCCATCACATTTGAGTGAAACAGCTACTTGAAGTAATGCTGCTTATTTCTCTCTCATCTCCTGAATATTTGCATCCTTTTATTTTTCCTTTAAGTGACCTTAACCACTGGTTAAAGAACACATACTTTAGAGACAGAAAGACCTTATTTCAAATCCCAGCTTTTGCTAGTTGTGTGATCTTGTTACAGAAACTTTATGAGTCTCTGTTTCTTTAAAGATAAAATTAGCAATCTAAGATTGTTATAAGAAATAAAATGAGATATTGCATGCACACATGAGAAACACTTAATACTTGCTTTTTGTTGTTTAGTCACTAAGTCATGTCTGACTCTTGTGTGACCCCATGGACTGTAGCCCACCAGGCTCCACTGTCCATGGGATTTCCCAGATAAGAATACTAGAATGGATTGATATGTCCTTCTCCAGGGGATCTTCCCGACCTAGGGACTAAACCCACGTCTTCTACATTGGCAGGCAGATTCTTTACCACTGAGCCACCAAGGAAGCCCAATACAATAGTAGGTGATATTATTTTTTGTGGTATTTATTTATTTTTCTATAATTCTCATCATTTTTCCTCCTTACCCAAAGTATCACTCTGTCCAACATTCCATTTTGTCTCTTCATATTTGATTATTTATTTTGGATTGCTACTTAGGCCTTGGCCTCTCTCTCATCTGATGATCAAGTCCTAAATCTTTAATATATCTTTCCCACCTGATTCCCTGGAAATTTTTTTGAGAAATTATCTGCCTGAGTATCTCTAATATTTAGCTTCTTGTTTGGGGTTACTTCTTGGTCTGGAGTGGAAGCAGTATAGATGTACACATGAACATTTTTTACATAATTCTGATTTTAAAATGCAATTACAGCTGTTCTCAAATAGCAGTGCTGAGAGGTCTGCATGAAAAAAAAAAAAAAAAACTGAAGCTTGTTATAAATACATTCCTGGCTCCAACCTTAGATATTTTAATTCAGTATGTCTGCAGTGGGGTCAGGATGCTGTTTTAAAATAAGGAATGAGAAAGAAAAATACCATTCCAGGTAATTTTGAGGCATAGCAAGGTTTGCGAATCAATTGTCTTCATTCAGCCCAGATAAATGCATCTGGAGGAGGAGGTAAGATGGCGGAGGAGTAGGACGGGGAGAACACTTTCTCCCCCACAAATTCAACAAAAGAACATTTAAACCCAAGTAAATTCCACAAAACCACTTCTGAATGCCGGCAGAGGACATCAGGCACCCAGAAAAGCAACACAAGTCTTTGAAAGGAGAGAGAAGAAATACAGCTCCACCCACCAGAACACCGACACAAGCTTCCCTAACCAAGAAACCTTGACAAGCCACCTGTACAAACCCACACAGAGCGAGGAAATGCCACAATAAAGAGAACTCCACAAACTGCCAGAATACAGAAAGGACACCCCAAACTCAGCAATTTAAACAAGATGAAGAGACAGAGCAATACCCATCAGATAAAGGAACAGGATAAATGCCCACCAAACCAAACAAAAGAGGAAGAGATAGGGAATCTACCTGATAAAGAATTCTGAATAATGATAGTGAAATTGATCCAAAATCTTGAAATCAAAATGGAATCACAGATAAATAGCTTGGAGACAAAGATTGAGAAGATGCAAGAAAGGTTTAACAAGGACCTAGAAGAAATAAAAGAGAGTCAATATAAAATGAATAATGCAATAAATGAAATTAAAAACACTCTGGAGGCAACAAATAGTAGAATAACAGAGGCAGAAGATAGGATTAGTGAATTAGAAGATAGAATGGTAGAAATAAATGAATCAGACAGGATAAAAGAAAAATGAATTAAAAGAAATGAGGACAATCTCAGAGACCTCCAGGACAATATTAAACGCTACAACATTCGAATCATAGGGGTCCCAGAAGAAGAAGACAAAAAGAAAGACCATGAGAAAATACTTGAAGAGATAATAGTTGAAAACTTCCCTAAAATGGGGAAGGAAATAATCACCCAAGTCCAAGAAACCCAGAGACTCCCAAACAGGATAAACCCAAGGTGAAACACCCCAAGACACATATTAATCAAATTAACAAAGATCAAACACAAAGAACAAAGATTAAAAGCAGCAAGGGAAAAACAACAAATAACACTCAAGGGAATTCCCATAAGGATAACAGCTGATCTTTCAATAGAAACTCTTCAAGCCAGGAGGGAATGGCAAAACATACTTAAAGTGATGAAAGAAAATAACCTACAGCCCAGATTATCGTACCCAGCAAGGATCTCATTCAAATATGAAGGAGAAATCAAAAGCTTCTCAGACAAGCAAAAGCTGAGAGAATTCAGCACCACCAAACCAGCTCTCCAACAAATACTAAAGGATATTCTCTAGACAGGAAACACAAAAATGGTGTATAAACTCGAACCCAAAACAATAAAGTAAATGGCAATGGGATCATACTTATCAGTAATTACTTAAACGTAAATGGGTTGAATGCCCCAACCAAAAGACAAAGACTGGCTGAATGGATACAAAAACAAGACCCCTACATAAGTTGTCTACAAGAGACCCACCTCAAAACAGGGGACACATACTGACTGAAAGTGAAGGGCTGGAAAAAGATTTTCCATGCAAATAGGGACCAAAAGAAAGCAGGAGTAGCAAAACTTACATCAGATAAAATAGACTTTAAAACAAAGGCTGTGAAAAGAGACAAAGATGGTCACTACATAATGATCAAAGGATCAATCCAAGAAGAAGATATAACAATTATAAATATATATGCACCCAACACGGGAGCACTGCCATATGTAAGAAATATGCTAACAAGTATGAAAGGAGAAATTAACAATAAAATGATAATTGTGGGAGACTTTAATACCACACTCACACCTATGGATAGATCAACTAAACAGAAAATTAACAAGGAAACACAAACGTTAAACGATACAATAGACCACTTAGACCTAATTGATATCTATAGGACATTTCATCCCAAAACAATGAATTTCACCTTTTTCTCAAGCGCACATGGAACCTTCTCCAGGATAGATCACATCCTGGGCCATAAATCTAGCCTTGGTAAATTCAAAAAAATAAAAACCATTCCAAGCATCTTTTCTGACCACAATGCAGTAAGATTAGATCTCAATTACAGGAGAAAAACTATTAAAAATTCCAACATATGGAGGCTGAACAACACGCTGCTGAATAACCAACAAATCACAGAAGAAATCAAAAAAGAAATCAAAATTTGCGTAGAAACGAATGAAAATGAAAACACAACAACCCAAAACCTGTGGGACACTTTAAAAGCAGTCCTAAGGGGAAAGTTCATAGCAATACAGGCATACCTCAAGAAACAAGAAAAAAGTCAAATAAATAATCTAACCCTACACCTAAAGCAACTAGAAAAGGAAGAAATGAAGAACCCCAGGGTTAGTATAAGGAAAGAAATCTTAAAAATTAGGGCAGAAACAAATGCAAAAGAAACAAAAGAGACCATAGCAAAAATCAACAAAGCCAAAAGCTGGTTCTTTGAAAGGATACATAAAATTGACAAACCATTAGCCAGCCTCATCAAGAAACAAAGGGAGAAAAATCAAATCAATAAAATTAGAAATGAAAATGGAGAGATCACAACAGACAACACAGAAATACAAAGGATCATAAGAGACTACTATCAACAATTATATGCCAATAAAATGGACAACGTGGAAGAAATGGACAAATTCTTAGAAAAGTACAACTTTCCAAAACTCAACCAGGAAGAAATAGAAAATCTTAACAGACCCATCACAAGCACGGAAATTGAAACTGTAATCAAAAATCTTCCAGCAAACAAAAGCCCAGGTCCAGACGGCTTCACAGCTGAACTCTACCAAAAATTTAGAGAAGAGCTAACACCTATCCTGCTCAAACTCTTCCAAAAAATTGCAGAGGAAGGTAAACTTCCAAACTCATTCTATGAGGCCACCATCACCCTAATACCAAAACCTGACAAAGATGCCACAAAAAAAGAAAACTACAGGCCAATATCACTGATGAACATAGATGCAAAAATCCTAAACAAAATTCTAGCAATCAGAATCCAACAACACATTAAAAAGATCATACACCATGATCAAGTGGGCTTTATCCCAGGGATGCAAGGATTCTTCAACATCCGTAAGTCAATCAAAGTAATACACCACATTAACAAATTGAACAATAAAAACCATATGATTATCTCAATAGATGCAGAGAAAGCCTTTGACAAAATTCAACATCCATTTATGATAAGAACTCTCCAGAAAGCAGGAAAAGAAGGAACATACCTCAACATAATAAAAGCTGTATATGACAAACCCACAGCAAACATTATCCTCAATGGTGAAAAATTGAAAGCGTTTCCTCTAAAGTCAGGAACAAGACAAGGGTGCCCAATTTCACTGTTACTATTCAACATAGTTTTGGAAGTTTTGGCCACAGCAATCAGAGCAGAAAAAGAAATAAAAGGAATCCAAATGGGAAAAGAAGAAGTAAAACTCTCACTATTTGCAGATGACATGATCCTCTACATAGAAAACCCTAAAGATTCCACCAGAAAATTACTAGAACTAATCAATGATTATAGTAAAGTTGCAGGATATAAAATGAACACACAGAAATCCTTTGCATTCCTATACACTAATAATGAAAACAATGAAAGAGAAATTAAGGAAACAATTCCATTCACCATTGCAATGGAAAGAATAAAATACTTAGGAATATATCTACCTAAAGAAACTAAAGACCTATATATAGAAAACTATAAAACACTGGTGAAAGAAATCAAAGAGGACACTAATAGATGGAGAAATATACCATGTTCATGGATTGGAAGAATCAATATAGTGAAAATGAGTATACTACCCAAAGCAATTTATCGATTCAATGCAATCCCTATCAAGCTACCAACGGTATTCTTCACAGAGCTAGAACAAATAATTTCACAATTTGTATGGAAATACAAAAAACCTCGAATAGCCAAAGCGATCTTGAGAAAGAAGAATGGAACTGGAGGAATCAACCTACCTGACTTCAGGCTCTATTACAAAGCCACAGTTATCAAGACAGTATGGTACTGGCACAAAGACAGAAATATTGATCAATGGAACAAAATAGAAAGCCCAGAGATAAATCCACGCACATATGGACACCTTATCTTTGACAAAGGAGGCAAGAATATACAATGGATTAAAGACAATCTCTTTAACAAGTGGTGCTGGGAAAACTGGTCAAACACTTGTAAAAGAATGAAACTAGAACACTTTCTAACACCATACACAAAAATAAACTCAAAATGGATTAAAGATCTCAACATAAGACCAGAAACTATAAAACTCCTAGAGAAGAACATAGGCAAAACACTCTCCAACATACATCACAGCAGGATCCTCTATGACCCACCTCCCAGAGTATTGGAAATAAAAGCAAAAATAAACAAATGGGACCTAATTAAACTTAAAAGCTTGTGCACAACAAAGGAAACTACAAGCAAGGTGAAAAGACAGCCTTCAGAATGGGAGAAAATAATAGCCAATGAAGCAATGGACAAACAACTAATCTCAAAAATATACAAGTAACTCCTACAGCTCAACTCCAGAAAAATAAATGACCCAATCAAAAAATGGGCCAAAGAACTAAATAGACATTTCTCCAAAGAAGACATGCAGATGGCTAACAAACACATGAAAAGATGCTCAACATCACTCATTATCAGAGAAATGCAAATCAAAACCACTATGAGGTATCATTTCATGAGAGTCAGAATGGCTGCGATCCAAAAGTCTACTAGCAATAAATGCTGGAGAGGGTGTGGAGAAAAGGGAACTCTCTTACACTGTTGGTGGGAATGCAAACTAGTACAGCCACTATGGAGAACAGTGTGGAGATTCCTTCAAAAACTGGAAATAGAACTGCCTTATGATCCAGCAATCCCACTGCTGGGTATACACACTGAGGAAACCAGAAGGGAAAGAGACACGTGTACCCCAATGTTCATCGCAGCACTGTTTATAATAGCCAGGACATGGAAGCAACCTAGATACCCATCATCAGATGAATGGATAAGAAAGCTGTGGTACATATACACAATGGAGTATTACTCAGCCATTAAAAAGAATACATTTGAATCAGTTCTAATGAGATGGATGAAACTGGAAACTATTATACAGAGTGAAGTAAGCCAGAAAGAAAAACATAAATACAGTATACTAACGCATATATATGGAATTTAGAAAGATAGTAACAATAACCCTGTGTACGAGACAGCAAAAGAGACACTGATGTATAGATCAGTCTTATGGACTCTGTGGGAGAGGGAGAGGGTGGGGAGATTTGGGAGAATGGCATTGAAACATGTATAATATCATGTATGAAACAAGTCACCAGTCCAGGTTCGATGCAGGATACTGGATGCTTGGGGCTGGTGCACTGGGACGACCCAGAGGGAGGGTATGGGGAGGGAGGAGGGACAAGGGTTCAGGATGGGAAACACAGGTATACCTGTGGTGGATTCATTTCGATATTTGGCAAAACTAATACAATATTGTAAAGTTTAAAAATAAAATAAAATTAAAAAATAAATAAATATCCTGCAGTACTGGTGCTCCCTGTACCTCCTAACACTTCCAAACAATTGGATTCATGTTTTGGGTTCTATTACAGTTTTGCTTATTTAAAGACAGTATGGTAGAGTGAAAAATATGCATGGGTTTTGGTGTCAGATAGACCTGGATTCAAACCCCAACATGGAATGAATATGGTATTGTTTACCTTGCAGGTTCCTTGTATGCATTAAATTAAATCATTTTTGTAATGTGCTCAGTTATATGTTATTCCAGAACTGGTCGCCATTATATATTATTCCAGTTTTTAAATCACCTTATGACTTGACATATATAGGTTGCTGTGATATTAACAGATTGAATTGTTGGGCCCAGTTCTTCACCTGTCCCCTGCATCTACATCTCGGTGATGACTTTACTGTGTGTTTCCCTATTCCTTGACTTTGGGTTTGGCCTTGTGACTTGCTTTGATGTTAGATGCATGATGCAAGAATGCATTTGGAACGTGTTTGCATGATTTAGTATATGTTGGTATATTTCCTCAGCACCATGAAGATAACTTGCCCACCTAACCTAGTGATTCAAGGAAATTGAAGGATACATGGTAAAGAGTTGTAGAATGGACCTGGTGAACTGCAGCTTAAAGAAGAGCCATCTTGCTGATCCCAGTCAATCACAGTCTAGATCTGCTAATTTCCAATTGATTCATATATATGGGAGAGCTCAGCTAAGGTCAGCAATACTGTCTTGGCCATTACAGCTTGAAGCAAAATCCTATTCCCTAAGATGCTTTGGATCCATGGGAATAAATTTATATTTGTTTTAAAATACTGAGTTCGGGGGTGGTTTGTTAAGCATCCCAATTGCGGTGGTGTCTCTACAGATGTTTTGGCTCCTTTTCAACAATAATTTGAGTCATCAACATGCCAAACAAACACAAAAGCAATTAAGCAAAGAATAGTCTTTTTCAGCAAGTCTGTCTGCCATTTCTGTTGATTTAGTAAAGAGTGGTAGTTATGTATTAACACAGAGTTATGCTGTTGCAAAGCACTTCTAGAACATAGCATAAGCATATTTCTATGCCTATATAATGGAGTGTCTTTTTCAGTTTGAAATATAACAGTCTTGCAGGACATACTAGGGTTGTGGGTCTGACAAATTTTTATTGAAGATTTTCATCCAAGACATGGATAGACAGGTGAGAGGTTGCTCTTGAAAGTACTATATAGGAAGAAGAGAGTCAAGAAGGTAAAGAGGCTATTACTCAGGATTGTTTGCAAGAAATAAGCAGCATGGTATTTTAACAATTATTAGTTGTTATTTAATAATTTAGTTGTTGCTAGCATTTTGTTGCAAACAGTTCTATGGTGAACATCCTCACTGATGACCCTCTCTACGTATCTTTACATAAGAGTTTCTCTTGGAGATATACCCAGGAATGTTATGTGAAAGCCTAATTTCCCTAAATTTACAGATTGCTCCCCAAAATTACTACATTAGTTCATATACCTACCATCAGCGCATGAAGACTCCTATCCTCCACATTTTTGCCAATGCTTGACAGTATCTGACTTTTTTATTGTTGTTTTGCATATGGACTATATATATATATATATATATAGACTTCCCAGGTGGCACTAGTGGCAAAGAACCCATCTGCCAATGCTGGAGACGTAAGAGATGCGGGTTTGACCTCTAGGTCAGGGAAGATCCCCTGGAGGATGGTATGGCAACCCACTCCAGTATTCTTGTCTGGAGAATCCCATGGACAGAGGGGCCTGGTGGGCTACAGCCCATAGTGTGTCACAAAGCTGGACACAACTGAAGTGACTTAGAAGGTGTGTGTGTGTATGTATATATATATATATATATATATATAAATATAATTTCAGGTCACCAGTAGAGCTGTAATGAGTCACTTGAAACATAATACTCAAATTTGTTTCCTCATTTATCAGGATTGAAACTGACAAGGAAATATTCATTCAGCTATATTTACATAGAACATCTAGATGATGGTTATCTAAATCACAGTCATATATTCTCTTTAGAAATTTTAGATCTAGTAGTCCACTAAGTCATACAGCTGGTGGTAATCAGCATTAGGATCAGACATCATTTGCTCAAAAAGTTTCCTAAGATTCTATTTATCAGTTCCAATTTTAATAGTTTTTGTTATCACCAGCCTAATATTCCTGCACAGTTAAGGTAGTACCAACAGTATGATGAGTGCAAAGTTCTGAAATCTTGTTTTCTTCATGTTAACATTGAAAGTGATGCCAAAATCTTCACTCCCTGTCCACTGATGCCAAACAGAAACACAGGGACAGAGTCTGGAAGAAGTAGAAAAGAGTAGCTTTATTCTTTGCTAGACAAAGGGGAAACACAGTAAGCCAATACTTCAAGAACTGTTTCCCAATCTCTTGTGGAATAGGAAGAGGTTTTATATCCTAATCAAGGTCTTGCATTTTTATTCTTTTGCAAAATTTTGAAATCGCCACAACTGGCATCAGGCAACTCAGCAACTGGGTCTGGTGTCCCTGAAATTATCTGCCTGTAACTTTCTTTTTGAAATGCAGAATGCTACAAAGAAAGAAGGAATAAGTAATGGACACAAGTTAAATGTCAGGATTTTGTCATAAGTTACTAAAATTAATTATTAAGAACATGATAGGGACAGTATTTTATTTATAATCAATACATTCTCTGCTACTAAAAACTAGCAAACTGTTTACAGTATCCTAACTGATTTCTTCAAAAATATTTTGGAGTACATACTATGTGCTAAGTACTATTGTAGGCAATGGAGTCATAGCAGTGACCATAACAGATAAACTCTCTGTCTTCACTGAACTTATTTCTGGTGGAGAGTAAACAATAAGCAAATATATGATATAATGTAAATAACAAGTGCTATGATGGGATATGAAGTAAGGTAGAGGGAAAGAGAGGGACAGGAGTGCTATTTTAGATAGAATAGTCAGCCAAGTCCTCTTTGAGGAGGCGATATTTGAGAAGAGGCTTAAATGAATTAAGGGAACTAGCCAAGGGTCTTTTGGGATAGAGTTTTCCAAACATAGAGAAGGACAAGTACAAAGACACTAAAGGAGGATCTTGTGTGCATGTTACAGGAGCAACAAAGCAAATAAGTACAGTTGAGTGGGTGAGCAGTGGGGAAGACTAAACTGAGGTCAGAGAAGTAGGTATCCAGGGACTTGATGGCCATGACAAGAACCCAGGTTGTCACTTTATATGTGACAATAAATCTTTGGATGTTTTAATGCAAGAAGTGACATGTCTAACTGAGGCTTTAGCTTCTGTGGCTACTCTAGCTACTGTAAAGAAAACAAATAATAAGAAATAATGGTAGAAACAGAGATATTGCCTAAATATATGCAAGAGCTTATAGTGACTGAGGCCAGGGTATTAATAGTGAAGACGTTGAGTAGCGTTCAGATTTAAGACAAAGTTTGAGGGTAGAGTCAGCAGGAAGTACTAATAAGTGTGGATGGGAGAGAAATAAATCAAGGAATACTTTTAAGGATTTAGGCCTGAGAAACCAAAGAAATTCATCCTTCAAGCTACACTTCAACAGTACATGAACCCAAAACTTCCAGATGTACAAACTAGCTTTAGAAAAGGCAGAGGAACCAGAGATCAAAATGTTAACATTCTTTGGATCATGGAGAAAGCAAGTTGTTAGTCCTTAGTTGCTCAGTCATGTCTGACTCTTTGTGATCCCATGGACTGAAGCATACCAGGCTTCCCTGTCTTTTACTGTCTCCCAGAGTTTGCTCAAATGCATGTCCATTGAGTTGGTGATGCCATCCAACCATAGGCTTCCCGGGTGGAGAAAACAAGGGAGCTCCAGAAAAGACATTTGCTTTTGCTTTATTGACTATACTAAAGTCTTGACTGTGTGGATCACAACAAACTGTAAAATTCCTTAAGAGATAGAAGTACCAGGCCACCTTACCTATCTCCTGAGAAGCGTGCATGTGGGTCAAGAAGCAACAATTAGAACTGGACATGGAACAATGGGCTGATTCAAAATTGGGAAAGGAGTACCGCAAGGTAGTATATTATCACCCTATTAATTTAACTTAAATGAAGAACATATTATGTGAAAGGCTGGGCAGGATGAATCACGAGATGGAATCAAGATTGCTGGGAGAAATATCAACAACTTCAGATATCCAGACAACACCACTCTAATGGCAAACAGTGAAGAGGAACCAAAGAGACTCTGATGAGGTTGAAAAGCAGAATGGAAAAGCTGGTTTGAAACTCAACATTAAAGAAACTAAAATCATGGCATCCGGTCCCATGTCTCTGGGCCAATAGAAGGGGAAAAAGTGGAAATAGTGACAGGTTTTATTTTCCTGGGCTCCAAAAACACTGTGAATGGTAACTGCAGTCATGAAACTAAAAGACCCTTTCTCCTTGGAAGGAAAGCTCTGACAAACCTAGACTGTATTATTAATAAATAGCAGAGAAATAAATAAATTAATAAATAATAGAGCACATTGCCTACAAAGGTCTCTATAGTCCAAGCTATGGCTTTTTCCAGTAGTCATGTACAGATGTGAGAGTTGGACCATAAAATTAGCCTCCAATTTGGTACATATACACAATGGAGTATTACTCAGCCATTAAAAAGAATACTTTTGAATCAGTTCTAATGAGGTGGATGAAACTGGAGCCTATTATACAGAGTGAAGTAAGCCAGAAAGAAAAACACCAATATAATATACTAATGCATATATATGGAATTTAGAAAGATGCTAACAATAACCCTGTGTACGAGACAGCAAAAGAGACACTGATGTATAGAATAGTCTTATGGACTCTGTTGCAGAGGGAGAGGGTGGGAAGATTTGGGAGAATGGCATTGAAACATGTATAATATCATGTATGAAACGAGTTGCCAGTCCAGGTTCGATGCAGGATACTGGATGCTTGGGGCTGGTGCACTGGGACGACCCAGAGGGATGGTATTGGGAGGGAGGAGGGAGGAGGGATCAGGATGGGGAACACATGTATACCTGTGGTGGATTCATTTTGATATTTGGCAAAACTAATACAATTATGTAAAGTTTAAAAATAAAATAAAATTTAAAACAAAAAAGAAAGCTGAGGACTGAATAATCAACACTTTTGAACTGTGATGCTGGAGAAGACTCTTGAGAATCCTTTGGACTGCAAGGAGATCAAATCAGTCAATCCTAAAGGAAATCAGTCCTGAATATTCATTGGAAGTATTGATGCTGAAGCTGAAGCTGCAATACTTTGGCTGCCTGATGCAAAGAGCCAACTCATTGGTAAAGTTGAGTTTACTAAAGTCTTTACGGTCAAGACTTTAGTATAGCATCACTTTAGTATGGCATCACCAACTCCCTGATGCTGGGAAAGACTGAAGGCAAAAGGAGAAGGGGGCAGCATAAGATGAGATGGTCAGATAGCATCAGGGCCTCAGTGGACATGAATTTCAGCAAACTCCAGGAGATAGTGAAGGGCAAAGGAGCCTGGCATGCACTGTCCATGGGGTTTCAGAGTCAGACACAACCTAGCAATTGAACAACAACAAACTGAGAAAATGGTGGTGTTATTTACTAAGAGAGGGAAGATTGGACGAGAATCAGGTTTTGACTGGAAGTGCAGAGGGCAGAAATTAAAAGTTTAACTTTGGAGATTTTGTTTCAAGTATTAATACTGTTTAAACAATTGGTTATATTAATACAAGTCTGGAGTTCATTCTGGGCTGCAAACCCACATCTGCGTTACCAGCATTCACACCATATTTAAAGCAACAGGTTTCAGTGAGGTCATCTAGAAAGGAGTGTACTCAGAGTAAAGAAAAGAAGAGGTCCAGTACTGAGCCATGAGGGACTTCATTATTTTTAGTTTGGAAATAAGTTGTTGTTCTTCAGTAGCTAATTCGTGTCTGACTCTTTGTGACCCCATGGAGTGCAGCACACCAGACTTCCTTGTCCTTCACTATTTCTCGGAGTTTGCTCAAATTCATATACATTGAGCCCGTGATGCTGTCTAACAATCTCATTCTCTGCCACGCCCTTCTCCTTTTGCCTTCAGTCTTTCCCAGCATCAGGGTCTTTTACAATGAGTTAGCTCTTTGCATCATGTGGCCAAAGTACTGAAGCTTCAGCTTCAGCATCAGTCCTTTCAATGAATATTCAGAGTTGATTTCTTTTAAGATTCATTAGCTTGATCTCTTTGCAGTCCAAGGGACTCTCAAGAATCTTCTCCAGCACCATAATTTGAAAACATCAATTCTTCAGTGCTCAGCCTTTTTTATGGGCCAACTCTCACATCCATACATGACTACTGGTAAAACCATAACTTTGACTCTAACCTTTGCTGGCAAAGTGATGTCTCTGCTTTTTATTAATAATACACTGTCTAGGTTTGACATAGCTTTCTTCCAAGGAGCAAGATGGAATTTCAGGGCTGTAATCACCATCCATAGTGATATTGGAGTCCAAGAAAATAAAGCATCACTACTTCTACCTTTTTCCTGTCAATTTGCATGAAGTGATGAAACCAGATGCCATGATCTTAGTTTCTTTAATATTGAGTTTCAGGACAGCTTTTTCACTCTCCTCTTATACTCTCATCAAGAGGCTCTATAGTCCCTCTTCACTTTCTACCATTAGAGTGGTGTCTGCATTTCTGAGACTGTTAATATTTCTCCTTGCAATCTTGATTTCAGCTTGTGATTCATTGAGCCTGGCCTTTCATATCATGTACTCTGCATGCTAGTTAAATAAGAAGGGTGAAATATAATACCTTTTTGTACTCCTTTCCCAATTTTGAACCAGTCCATTGTCCCATGTCCAGTTCTAACTGTTGGTTCTTGACCCACATACAGGTTTCTCAGGAGACAAGTAAGGTGGTCTGGTACTCCCATCTCTTTAAGAATTTTTCATAGTTTGTGGTTATCCACACAATCAAAAGAAGCTTTCTCATGGTCAATGAAGCAGAAGTAGATTTTTTTTTCTGGAATTCTCTTGCTTTCTCTATGGTCCAATGAATGTTCTCAGTTTAATCTCTGGTTCTTCTGCCTTTTCTAAACCCAGCTTGTACATCTGGAAGTTCTGGGTTCACATACTGCTGAAGCCTATCTTGAAGAATTTTGAGCATAAACTTGCTAGCTTGTGAAATAAGCACAATTGTAAAGTAGCTTGAACATTCTTTGGAATTGTCCTTCTTTGGTATTGAAATTAAAACTGACTTTTCCCAGTCCTTTGGCCATTGCTGAGTATTTCAAATTTGCTGACAAATTGAGTGGAGCACCTTAGCATCACCTTCTAGGATTTTAAGTAGCTCAGCTGGAATTCTGTCACCTCCACTAGCTTTGTTCATAGTAATGCTTCCTAAGACCCACTTGACTTCACATTCCAGAATGTCTAGCTCTTGGTGAATGACCACACCATCATGGTTATCATGTTCATTAAGACTTATTATTATTATCATTGTATTCTTCTTCTGTGTATTCTTGCCACTTCTTAATCACTTCTGTTTATGTTAAGTCCTTACTGTTTCTGTCCTTTATCATGCCCATACTTGCATGAAATGCTCCCTTGATCTCTCCAATTTTCTTGAAGAGATTTCAAATCTTTCCCATTGGGAGTAAAAGAAACCATCAATGTGACCTGAGTAATAATGGCTAGGGCAACAGTGGCTAGTGAAGTAAAGTAGTGTCCTAAAAGCCAAGTGAAGAAAATGTCCCAAGAAAGAAAAATTAAAGGGAATAAAGCTGCTGAACAGTTCATTATGATAGGACTGACAGCTGATTGTTACATTTATTGGTGTAATGTAGTGCTTTGACTTTTTACTTATTCATATTTACATTTTACCATTATTTTATTCTACGACTTCACCTAGTAAGCTACTTCAAGTCCTTACTATAATGAAATAAAGCATAAATAAATACACTGTGATGATCAAAGAACTTGCTATTGAAAAGTGGAAATTCATTTGACAATCATTTGATGGATTATGCGCCATACATTTTTTAGAGATTACAAAAAGACTAATATATTTCACATAAAACTGATGAAAAGCAAATAGCTACATACCAGTCATACTCTGGATCTCTGTTTGACCTTTGGAAATAGTTTCATGTGATCTTGACTGAAAACCTTCCATATTGCTTCCTTATGTTCTGGGTAATTACTGTTCTGGAGCACAGAAAATAGAACATTCACTATCCCTTTGACTTGTATTCTCCACAAGAGCGCACCTTATTTCCCTGAGGGAGTGCACTGGGTTTAGCCTTTAGAAACAAAACATGTTTTCCCAAATTTCAAAAATTATATCATACCTAATATAGAAATTTGGCTTAAGCAGGCTAGTCAGCTGTTTAAAGAGACCATTCTACAACCAACCGATCAACTGTCTTGGCCTTTGTGCCTGGTAGACTAAAGACGTCAGAGAAGGCAATGGCACCCCACTCCAGTACTCTTGCCTGGAAAATCCCATGGATGGAGAAGCCTGGTAGGCTGTAGTCCATGGGGTCGAGAAGAGCCGGACACGACTGAGCGACTTCCCTTTCACTTTTCACTTTCATGCATTGGAGAAGGAAATGGCAACCCACTCCAGTGTTCTTGCCTGGAGAATCCCAGGGACGGGGGAGTCTGGTGGGCTGCCGTCTATGGGGTCACACAGAGTCGGATATGATTGAAGTGACTTAGCAGCAGTAGCAGCAACAGACTAAAGAGGTAAATCCCAAAAGGAGTTTTATAGGCTGAAAAATATTTGTGCAGTGATGTTGTCTTGAACTTTAAAACATGTCATTCATAGTTTTCCTGGATTTAATCAGAAAAATATATATATATATACATGTAACAAGTTTTATTGAGACATATTTACATATAATACAATTCACTCATTTAAAGTATACAATTTAATGACTTTTAATTCATTCACTGATTTTTACTGCCCTGACCAAAATCACTTTTAGAATATTTCATCATTTTAAAAAGAAATTGAGTACCCTTTAACCATCATTTCTCCAACTCCTCGTGCCCTCCAGCCTCCAGATAGCCACTAATATACTCACTGTCCCTACAGATTTCTCTATTTGAGATGTATTTTTTATAAATGTGGCCTCTTGTGTTTGGCTTTTTTTTTAATTTTATTTTTAAACTTTACATAATTGTATTAGTTTTGCCAAATATCAAAATGAATCCACCATAAATGCATGTTGTAAGCATATATGTGTTTACTTCATTTTTATTGCCTCACAACATATCGTATGTATGTATTCTGCTTACCCATTCATCAGTTGATGGACATTTTGGTCATTTCCAAAACTGCCTATTGTGCATGATGATGGTATGAATATTCATGTACAAGTTTCTGTGTGGGCAAACATAAATATCATTTATCTTAGATAAAAAGTGAGTAAATGTATAAAAATATAAATTTAAAGGACTTGAGAAAAATAAATAACCAAAGCAGCATCTGACTCTGCAGGTGGTGTTGTACATGGTGGTGTGCCTTGTGAGTAGAAGGATGGTTAAAATGAAAAGTGACATTTAATAAGCTAATAAAGTTATGAGTTGGTAATTACTGTCTCTATTATGAAAACATTTATTATATAGCATGCCTTCCTACCAAACCCTGCTGAAAATGTTGAAAGAAATTCTATGCTCAAATACTGGGTCATTTTACTTATGTTGTATGGGTAAAGAGTGCGGATTTTCTTTTATTCTCCAAACTTTGCTGTTCCCCAGCCCCACACCTCCCTCCAAACACATGGAAAGACAATAAAGCTTGCCATCTCCAAAACATGCCAGCCCAGATTAAAACTGAAAAGAAAGTGTGTCTTCTGTTTTTCTAACAAAACAGTAAATTATCACATATCTGTAGGTTTTGTTTTAAACTTTCTTTAAATATCTAGGATGATCTGTTGAATTACACTTTTGTTGTTTGGTATAATGATTTTAATTAAAATAATTCCAAAATTCATAAGTGACTTGAGAAATTATTAGTAATTATGGGTCTCCCTTATGACATGAAAGTCTTTCTTACCAGTGTATTTGTAGAAATTACATTGTGAAGGTAAAGAATGCATTTTCTTGTTTCTTATCTGTTTGACTTACATTTACATATTGGCTAGGCATGCTAGCCCTGCTTGGGGTGGGGAGGTCTTTTCACTTTAAAAGAGAAAGAACAAATTCAAGATTCGATTCATAAGCTTGGTGGTGGAGAGTGAATTATGCAAGGGCAGGTGGTACAAAACTTAGTTTTAAGTTATATCCCAGCATTAAAACAAATTACTTATATTCTGTATGCTTATTTTCATTTCTGGTGATGTACAACTCAACTGCATGTATTTTATTCTTGGTCATTTATAGTGTCCTAAAGTATACTTTAAGAAAGAGGCACCTAAGTCATATATATTTCTCATATATATAAAGTCTATTTCTTTTGATGAAATCTTAAGCTAATAGGAAAGGTTATCAGCTAACACATGTGTTACCTCATCAACAAAGGCTCTTTTTAAAGAACCTCAAGGAATAAAGACCCACTTAGAAAAATGAGATAGGTAGTTTCTAACCCACATGGATCTCTATTCTGATTGGAAGACAGACAATTCCTTTCAGTCAGTTCAGTTCAGTTGCTCAGTCTTGACCGACTCTGAGACACCATGGACTGCAGCACGCTAGGCTTCCCTGTCCATCACCAACTCCCGGAGCTTGCTCAAACTCATGTCCATTGAGTAAGTGATGCCATCCAATCATCTCATGCTCAATCAACCCCTTCTCCTCCTGCCTTCAATCTTTCCCAGCATCAGGGTCTTTTCCAGTGAGTCAGCTCTTCGCATCAGGTGGCCAAAGTATTGGAGCTTCAGCTTCAGCATCAGTCCTTCCAATGAATATTCAGGGCTGATTTCCTTTAGGATTGACTAGTTTGCTCTCCTTGCAGTCCAAGGGACTCTCAAGAGTCTTCTCCAATACCACAGTTCAAAAGCATCCATCCTTAGGCACTCAGCTTTCTTTATGGTCCAACCCTCACATCCATACATGATTACTGGAAAAGCCACAGCTTTGACTAGACAGACCTTTGTCAGCAAAGTAATGCCTGTGCTTTTTAATATGCTGCCTAGGTTGGTTATAGCTTTTCTTCCAAGGAGCAAGCATCTTTTAATTATCATACAGTGTGATTATATGTTTGCCTCTCTGTCTCTGCAGTTATTTCTAGCTCTTTGAAGGCAAGAACTATGCTTATATTTTGAACAAATTTATACTGAGTGACTACCATGTCCTGTGTACTATTGTAGGTACTAGGAATACATCAGGGGATAAAACAGACCAAAACCCCTACCACCATGAAAATTTGTATTTTTATTTATCATCATTATATCCCAAGTATATAGAACAGTATCTGGTATGCAGCCATGTTCAACACAGTTTTGTTTCTTTTTTAAGTGAAATTATGTTAAGATGCTGTTTTAGGGTTATCTCTTTGCTTGTTCTCTCTTTCTGTCTCTTCCTCATTATATATATATATATTAATACATTATATAAAATCAAGAGCAAGTATTAATTACCATATTGTGTGCTCAGTTGCTCAGTCATGTCCAACTCTTTGTGACCCCATGAACTGTAGCCCACCAGGCTCCTCTGTCAATTCTCCAGGCAAGAATACTAGAGTGAAGAGCCATTCCCTCCTCCAGGGGATCTTCCTGACCCAGGGATCAAACCCATATCCTTTACATCTCCTGCATTAGCAGGCAGGTTCTTTACCACTAGCACCATCTGGGAAGCCCATAATATATTACATCATAAAACTCTTAGAAAAGAACATAGGCAAAATAGTTCTGATGTAAATCATAGCAATATTTTTAAAATCACTCTCCCAATGCAAAAAAAAGAAAAAAAATAGAGACCAAAATAAACAAATGGGACCTAATTAATCTTATAAGCTTTTGCATAGTGAAAGAAATTATAAGCAAAGCAAAAACACAACTTACAGACTGAGAGAAAATATTAGCAAATGATATGACTGACAAATGATTAATCTCCAAAACGTACACATAGTTCATACAGTTCAGAAAATATCAGAAAACAAACAACCCAATCAAAAGATGGGCATGCTAATTCCCTTCAGTAGTGTCCGATTCTTTGTGACCCTATGATGGTAGCCCACTAGGCTCCTCTTTCCATAGGATTCTCCAGGCAAGAATATTGGAGTGGGTGGCCATGCCTCCCTCTGGGAGATCTTCTGAACCCAGGGACCAAAACAGCATCATCTCTTATGTCTCCTGCATTGGCAGGTGAGTTATTTACCACTAGAGCCACCTAGATGGGCAGAAGACCTAGGTAGACACTGCTCTAAAGAAGAAATACAGATGCCCAACAGGCACATGGAAAGATGTTAAACATTGCTAATTAAAAATGTAAATAAAAACTACAATGAGTATATTACTTCACACCATTCAGAATGGCTAGTACCAAAAAGTCTACAAATGGGAAATGCTAGAGAGGCTCTGGAGAAAAAAGAGCCCTCCTACATGGTTGGTTGGAATGTAAATTTAGGAAAATTCCATAAAAATTTTAAAAAATAAAGTTACCATATGATCCTATAATCCCACTCCTGGGCATGTATTAGGAAAAGACAAAAACTCTGATTCAAAAAGGTATATTCACCACAATGTTCATAGCAGCACTACTTACAAAAGCCAAGACATGGAAGCAACCGAAGTGTCCATCAACAAAGGAATAGATCAAGATGTGGTGTGTGTGTGTGTGTGTGTATATATATATATATGAATACTATAATACTTGGCCATAAACAAGAATGAAATTACCTTTTCCAGCAACATGGATGGACCTAGAGATTATCATACTAACTGAAGTAAATCAAAGACAAATGTTAATATTATATGATATCACTTATATGAGGAATCTAAAAAAATGAATTTAAATTATTTACAAAACAGAAGCAGGTTCAAAGGCATAGAAAACAAATTTATGGTCACTAAAGGGGAAGGGGGTAAATTAGGAGTTTTGGATTAACAGATGTACACTGTTATATATAACATAGATAAACAGCATGGACTGGCTGAATAACACATTCAATATCTTGTAATAATCTATAATGGAAAAGAATATGAGAAAGAATGTACATGTGTGTGTCTGTATAACTGAATCACTTTGCTGTACAACAGAAATTAACACAATGTTGTAAATCAACTATACTCAATTAAAATAAATAAATAAGATAAAAATACAACATTATATCCTGGAGACTGCTCCTTAAGTGTATATTGATATATCCTTCACCACTTTTTGCAGCTTCATAGTGCTGCCATGTGTGGTTTAGCATAGTTTCTTTAATCCCTACTTGGTTTAAAAATACTTGAGTTATTTACAATCTTTTGCTATTACAAATAATGTTATAATGAACAACTTTCATATGGAAATTTAAATACAAGAATTTCTATAAAAACTCCAATTATAATAACTAATCAACCAATAAATGAAAATAATGTATATCTGCAGTTGCATTTGACCAAGTGGTAGTCTTGGATTTGGGCAAATATCTATCAATTGTTTAATGCCAACTGAAATAATCATAGTCACTAGCTAACTTATAATCCTATACCTAGATTGAAAGATAAAGTTGGAGGATATTTTTAAACCTGACCTATTAATAATATGAAATGAAAATGTCTTTTAAAATGTTTATATGAAAATAGATTTCTTAAAATACCTAATCCAAGGTTCTTCATCTAAAGGTCCATATTTTCATACAAAACACATTGAATGTAAGAAATCTAAAACACACTAAAACAGATTATTTTAACAACATAAAACAACAACAAAAAAATGAGCTACTTGATAACCTAGAGATCTGAAAATATGTGCAGCTTACAGAAGTATAGCAGTTCCACAAGGGAAATGGTGCAATAGGCAGTTTTCCAGTGGTAGTGGAAAATCAGTTTTGTAAGATTGAAACAGTGAAAGACCTTGTGCTGTGTGCTCAGTTGCTCAGTTGTCCCCAAGTCTTGTGACCCCATGGACTGTAGCCCATGTGGCACCTCTGTCCATGGGATTCTCTAGGCAATAATACTGGAGTGGGTTTCCATTTCCTTCTCCAGGGGATCTTCCTCACCCAGGGATCTTCCTCACCCAGGGATTGAACCTGTGTCTCCTGCATTGGCAGGTGGATTCTTTCCACTGAGCCACTTGGGAGTGAATGACCTTAGAAATGTCAATAATTGGCCCAAGTATCTGTGGAATGTCTCCATACTCTGAATTTGGCTAGAGGTCTACTTCTGTCATGATGGCTTTTGCTTCAGTACTGTAAGTGTCCTTTTAACTATTGTAAGATTAGGGCATAGGCGATTAGTTCAAGGAGGGGCACAGGTCCTTAACCCAACTGCTTTTCTTCTTTTCCTACCCAATTAATGTGTCAGATTTGGTCATACAGGAGTCAGTTACCAGTTAGTTTTCAGTGAGAATTTTTCCACATGTACCAGTAGAAGTATTTTTTTAAATGTATTTATGAGAGGAAGCGATTTCCATGACTTTCTACTCCACCATCTTAGTCAATTTCCCCATTTTAAAAACACATTTTAACATCTCTGAAATTTGGGTATATCTTTAAAGTCTTTGGCTTCCAACAAGTATGCTTGTCTATTTTCTTTCTTTCTTTCTTGCTGCTGCTGCTGCTAAGTTGCTTCAGTCGTGTCCGACTCTGTGTGACCCCATAGACGGCAGTCCACCAGGCTCCCCCCATCCCTGGGATTCTCCAGGCAAGAACTCTGGAGTGGGTTGCCATTTCCTTCTCCAATGCATGAAAGTAAAAAGTGAAAGTGAAATCGCTCAGTCATGTCCAACTCTTCGCGACCACATGGACTGCAGCCTACCAGGCTCCTCTGTCCATGGGATTTTCCAGGCAAGAGTACTGGAGTGGGGTACCATCGTCTTCTCTGGGGCAGCATCTTAGATAGGGCTAAAGATAATATTCAAAATCATAAAGATATAATGTGGAAATTCAAACTGATAACCACTATACTATATTGTTGACCATATTCTTGCTTGATTTCTAATTTTGATATCAGTTACTCTTCCTTTATGATAGAAAATGAAATTAACTACAGTGGAACTTCAGTTGTACAGAAATGCAGAAATTCTTAACGTCTCTGCCTACCTTCTCAGGATTCCCAATTGAGCATCTCTGGTCTCAGTGATATAATTGGATCAATCTTTGACTTTTTGTACATAGAATTCAATGTAGGATCCAAGAGATCTCTTAGCTACATTGAGATTGATTATTAGAGCTAATAGAAGTAAATCCACAGAATAAATGATTTGCTATGTTGTCACTAAGTTTGTCAGAAGTTGTTGATGATTTATGTAGTGGTTTATCGTTTCAAGGACTGATATACACAAGTGGGTCAGTGAGTTGTTCTATGTTTTGTGGGTAGTGGTGAAGGTTAAAATTATACAGCTCATAAGTTATGTAGCACCTTAATTATTTCAACTAGCATTTTGAAATTTATTTTAAAATAAGATTTTTTTGGTTCACTTTTAATCACTAGGAGTGAAAAGTTAGGCTGATGAGGGTAATCTTTTTTTATTTCACATTATCTTAGAATAATTAAGATGACTACACAATTGTTCTATCTCAAAGTGCCAAGTTAATCATAAAACAAAAAATATTTTAGGCTCAGTTCAGTTCAGTCACTCAGTCGTGTCTGACTCTTTAAAATGTGCTATATGATCAAGTGACTACTCTGAAGCAAGTTCTCAAAAAGTTATCTGAAACTAACAAAATCTCTTTAAATAATGATACCTTGCTATTTCACAGATGTGTTACGAAATTTGGAAATTAATATTTGCCTGAAACAAAAGAAGATAATAAGACAAATTAGGAGAGAAATTATAATTTTACTCTATTAATCCCCCAACCAGAAAACTATAGCTTTAATTTCTTGAGTAAATTTGTCATTCTAATGCTTCTGACCTTTCCTTTAGGGAGAAAATTAATTTAGCTACATCAAAGCCTCATTTATCTCTTGAATATGTCAACTTTTAGCTTTTTAATAGTAATCATTTTCTTAACTAAAATGTATCTTCACTTTTCCAAGACTCGGATCATGTCAGTTAATGGTATGCATTTATACAAGTAGCCTTTGGCTAATAAGCAGAATAATTTCATTAGACTTATTTTGCAAAAAGTGGTCAATTAAAGCTTCTGTTAGTATTTATGTTATAATGGGAGGTTGGCATTGCCAAATGGAATACACTGATATTTTATATGTAAATATAAAGCATGAGTAGAAGAGATTATTCTAAAAATACTGATATATAATATTTTAAATTGGCCTTGTAAAAAGTGATTTTTCATACAGTTAACTAGATGGTGGATAATATTACAGCATCAATCATGCTCTGTATCCAAAACTGTTGGTGTGCTGGCAAATGATTGACAACTGCTTCCCTGGGGGGTGTGAACAAAATCCAGGTTGTAGTGTTTGCTGATTTCCCCCATGTAAATACTCTCAACATGGAGAGACAATTTCAAGATATCAATGTGATATCAATTGGCTTGCAAAATTCCTGAATATTTAACACTACAAGCCAATATCAGTTGACTCCAGCTCATTACTAATTTTAGTCCAGGTACAACTTGACCTTTGGTTCAGCTGTTTTTTTTTATAACTGTTTAGTTTAATACTATGGCTATCAAACAGCAATCTGCAATACAGTTTGCTCTTTATTTTTTGCACTTTGATTTATAATCTGAAAACTTCTGTATATAGAATGACCAATTAATTTGAAATAACTAGCTTCTCAGCTAATATTCTTTGCTGTGGGGAGCTGTCCTGTGCATTGTAGGATATTTAGCAGCATCCCTTGCCTCTAGCACTCAAAGCCAATAACATCCTTCAAATACGACAACTAAAATATCTTCAGACATTGCCAAATTTCCCCTTGGAAGATACTGCTCCTTGTTTTGCTGTATTATATGTATGCATATTTGTGAATTATAGGGGGTTTATGAACTTAAGGAAGGCCTGAAGACTGTTTATGTGACACAGAAGAATAGCAAAGAAACTAAAGAATATAGTTAATCATTTGCATGTTTTCAAATATCCAGATGTGTGTCAAATAAGCAAAACATCTGTGAGTCAGGTTGAATTCTTACAGCTTTCATTTGGAACTTTTTTCATTCTGTAAATACAAGCTTCATGTCTCATTGGTCTAATGACTATGTTTATATGATGAATAATACTGGTTCAGGAATCTGTTGATATGGTGTTTTGGACTGTCTGACCATCTGAGTTGGATCATAGGTCAGCTGCTATGATTTAGTGTTCAATTTAAGATGATACATGAAGAAAAAAGATGACTGTATTGATTTACTAGTCATGTATTGATTCTACAGGTCAAAATCACTGCTCTCCTTCATTCTGTATCTTTCATTATTTGCCACAGATGGAACTTTAAAATATAAGATAGACTTCATTAATTTAACAACAGAAGTCTAAAAGTTGCTGCAAATCTTAGACATTATACTATTTTCTTCTTCTTCTTTGTTTTTTGTGTAGCAAATTTACCTTGCTCCTTGTCACTGGGTGACATAATTTGCCAAAGGAGAAACTTCCTTCACTAGACATTTTCATTTTGCATAACTTCACTAAAGCTTATATATACTTAAGCTAGGGAAATTAAAATTACATATGCACTTTCATAGTGGTTTACTGGAGGGACTTCCCAAACCCTTTGTGTGTGTACCTACAGGGAGACAATCTTCCAAATCTAGGAAATGTGTAAATAAGTACATAATACCAACCTTAGCCACAATAGAAGGATTAACCTCTGCTTACCTTTCTTATTTCTGTAACAATGATGGTTATGGTAGTTGATACTATTTTAGGCAAAGGGAAAGGAAATAAACTCACATTTATTTTTTTTTAACTCTTACCTCATATGAAAGAACATTCACTTTGCCAGAGGAAAGTTTGATTCAAAATTAAGCTTATTTTCCTCACAGGATTGTCAAATGTCTTGACATTAGTTTGATTTATGACACTGAATTACATCAGCAATAGCTTCCAATCTAGGGGAAAAAAAGTGCCTTCCAACATATTCAATAATTAAAGATATTTACTTTATTTTTTTCTTTTTTTTTAAGCAGAAGAAAGAAGTATTTATTACTTGTAGCAAGCATGGAGAATGTCGAGGATCATTCCTATAGCATTATCTCCAGCACACTTACTTTTTTGATCATTAATGATCCTACTACAACCAAGTAAACCTGGATTTTGAGGGGGACAATCCCATATCAATATAGAAAAATTAATAAATAATATAGTTTTTATATAAAAACTTTCTTAATGTGAATATTAAATTCCAAAAGTATACCTTTCATTCTAAATTATTATTTATTCCACAAAAAAGAGTTAATGATAGAAGATAAAACCACAATTTGAAACCTTAATCCATACTTTTTTTTTCTTTTGAAGTTAAATTATTTGACATATCTTTTAGAATAAACTCAATTTAATATATAGTTACTTTTACTTTAGGATTTTTTATATTTTCCTATTAATTCCTTCACTGAACTTGGCAGAGCTCCAAATTATTTATAATACGTATTGTGGGCTCTTTTTCTTTAACTGTTTTTGGGGCATCCTATTTTATTCTTTTCCATGGGAGATTGAATTTTCTTCACTTCAGAAGACTATTACACATTTTATATTTGGCTTGATGCTTCACAATGACTCACTGTATACACCATATAAAATGCATGGCCAGAAATTTAATGAGTAAAGGACAGAAATGTTGAGCTTAATTCTAAATGTTGATGTCTGGCAGACTTTTAACAGTCTTAGCAATATTTTTATGGTTCACTTGGTTCTGTTGCTGCTGCTGCTGCTAAGTCACTTCAATCGTGTCTGACTCTGTGTGACCCCATAGACGGCAGCCCACCAGGCTCACCCTGTCCCTGGGATTCTCCAGGTAAGAACACTGGAGTGGATTGCCATTTCCTTCTCCAATGCATGAAAGTGAAAAGTGAAAGTGAAGTCACTCAGTCATGTCCGACACTTAGCGACCCCATGGACTGCAGCCCACCAGGCTCCTCCATCCATGGAATTTTCCAGGCAAGAGTACTTGAGTGGGGTGCCATTGCCTTCTCCATCACTTGGTTCTAGGGAAACAAATAAATTTATGATTTAATCTCTTTTGCATTTTAGATGCTTCTACAATAAACTTGGCAGACAAGAAATTGCTACCTATTGACATTGGGCATAATGCACATTTGAGCTGTAGTTAAAGAATAATACATACATAAAATAAAACCAACAGCTAAACATTGTATCACTGAGTCCAATATAAATATGCTTTCAGAGAAAATTCTTTTTGGCATGGATATTTCTAGTGAATATGGTCAACCACAGCAACAAATAAACATACTGATTTTTCAGATGATTAATTAATCTGTTAATATTAGCAAGAAGAAAATGAATAAATTTCCCCTAAAATTGTTCGTGGGCTTCCCTGGTGACTCAGCTGGTAAAGAATCTGCCTGCAATGCGAGAGACCTGGGTTCAATCCCTGGGTTGGAAAGTTCCCCTGGAGAAGGGAACGGCTACCTACTGCAGGTATTCTGGCCTGGAGAATTTCATGGACTGTATAGTCAGTCAGTCCATGGGGTTACAAAGAGTTGGACACAACTGAGCAACTTTCACTTTCACTTCCAAAGTATTCTATGGATCTCAAAAAGATGTAGCTAACATATCCTCAATCTATATTTTCAGTTAAATCCATTGTTATAGTCTTTAAAAGCAAAAGAAGCCAATTTACTGATCAATATTAAATTTGACCTTTTACCAATGACATATTTTCTAGGGAGGGAGAAATTCATTCAAAGCCCTAATAAACTTTTTGCTATTATTTTAAATAGAAACTTCCACCAGTTTACCATTAAAGTTTAAATATGAATCATAAATTATGAATATTGCAAAAGTTTTGTCAATTATATATAATTACACCTTGAAAAGGAGGTTTTTTTTAATCATCCTTTAGAGAGAATAAGAAAGATGTCATTTTATAAATATTTTGTTTATATCTATCCAAAAGAATGCACTTTGCAGAGACTAACCATCATTCACTGTGAGTAGTATGTTTTTCTACTCTTTGCCAGATACTATAGTATGCACTGGAGAACTTTTTCCTCTATTCATTCTTTAATGTTTTATATTTATTTATTATGTAATAAATATGTATTATTAAATATATATATAATATTGAATGTTTTAATGTTAAGTCCCACAGACTATGAGCATAAATGTGCTCTTTACTGTTTGCCACTTCATTATAAATTTAAATGATTTATTTGCATTTAAATGTAACTCAAGGGAATTATAGTCAAGTGTATATGAAGTGAACACATAACATTATATTATTTTATTATGTGGTATTAATTTTTTTATTGTTGCTTTTCTTGAAACAGTGACTAAAGTGTGAAAGCAAATAATCAGCTTATGTTCCTAGTCTTGCACAAAGGTTCTCTAAAGCAAACAAGATTTCTATTTGTTTTGTCTTTACTTCAGATGTCATTCATGGTGCTTGTTTTTTACTTATCTGAAGAACTCTCATGAATGTATTTCTTTTAGCAGTACTTCAAGCTAACTCCTCTGATTCCTCTGATTTAACTCAAAGGAATCCCCTGACTATCCTTTGAAGAACTATTCATTTGAGTTAAGGGAAAGTTCTTAGACTGGTTTCAGAGACATTTTAATGAAAATCCAGGGTCAAACAGAGACTGCAAACCAGAAGTAATATCAGGACCGAAAAGGGTCAGACCAAAATAATTCTCTAATCAATGTTGGGTGATCTGAAGATCAGAATCAAAAGGTTGCTTCCACTTGGGGTTATTACAAGTAGTACTGATATGAAAGGGTTTCCTAGGTGGTGCTAGTGGTAAAGAACCTGCCTGCCATTGCAGGAGACATGAGACACGGGTTCAGTCCTTGTGTTGGGAAGATCCCCTGGAGTAGGGCATGGTGACCCAATCCAGTATTCTTGCCTGAAGAATCCCATGGACAGAGGAACCTGGTGGGCTATGGTCCATTGGGCCAAAAGAGTCAGACTACGAAAGTGACTTTGTATTGATATGAACATTCCCATGTGCAAGTATTTTTGATGGTATATATTGGAAGAGTGAAATTACTACATCATACAGTATGTGTACATTCAGTTTTAGTAAACACTTTTTCAAGTGTTGTGCCAATTTACACTCCTGCCTGCAGCAAGGTATGAAAGTGCCAATTGTTCTAACCCTTGGGAACAACTAGTTGCTTTTCTTTTTTCATTGTTTTCTTAATTGGAGTATAATTGCTTTAGAAAGTGTGCTGGTTTCTGCAGTACAGCAACATGAATCAGCCATAAGTATACATATATCCCCTCCCTCTTCAACTCCCTCCCATATCCTCCCCAGCCCACCTTCTAGGTAGTCACAGAGGGCCAGGCTGAGATCCCTGACTTATACCGTAACTTCCTACCGGCTATCCATTTTATACATGATAGTGTATATATGTCAATGCTACTGTCTCAATTTGTCCCACCCTCTCCTTCCCCTAATGTGTCCACAAGTCCCTTCTCTATATCTGCATCTCCATTCCTTCCCTTCAAATAGGTTCATTGATACCATTTTTCTAGATATAGTATATATGCATTAATATACAATGTTTGTTTTTATCTTTCTATTATATAGACTTATTTCACTTTGTATAACAGACTCTAGTTTCATTCACCACTTTAGAACTGACTCAAATTCATTCCTTTTTATGGCTGAATAACATCCCATTGTATATATGTATGTACCATGACTTCTTTATCCATTCATCTGTTGATGGAAATCAAGGTTGCTTCCACGTCCTGCCTATTGTAAATAGTGCTACAGTGAACATTGTGGTATCTGTGTTGTCTTTTTCATTTTAATCATTCTCATGGGTTGATAGTGGTATTATATTGTGATTTTTATTTACATAACCAGAAGGGCCAATGAGATAGGGAGAATATAGTTAGACTTTTAGAGAATATAGTTCAGACTTTTTCCCCACTTGGATATTTTGTTTGTGAGTATATATTCAAGTATTTTCTCATTTCTCTTTTGGACTATCTGCTTTTCTATGTATTTTTAGGAGTTTTAAAAATACTAGATATGAGTTATTTATGTTATCTATTTTTCAATGAAATTTTCATTTTAGAATAATTTTAAATTAATAGAAAAATTGGGAGAATAATACAGAGTTGACCCCCCATCTAAGATATCATCTTATTAAAGTCTTAGAATGGTACACTTGTGAACATGTATTGATTCATTATTATTGACTAGACTCTGTGCTTTATTCATATTTCATTGGTTTTCCTCTGGAGGTACCTTTTATATTCCAGTATCCCATCCAGATTATCACATTACATTTGCTTATCACATCTCCTTAGACTCCTTTTGGCTATCACAGTTAGTCAGACTTTTCTTGTTTTTTTATGAACTTGACAGTTCTGAGGAGTACTGGTCAGATATTTGCAGAATGTCCCTCAAGTGAGATTTTTGACTGGCTTTTTATTTTCAAATATATGATGCCCATATATTTCTCCAGTAATATTTCTTACCATAGCATCTTCATGATATTATATTATATTAATATGCTATATAATAGCATATTCATGATATTATTTTAGCTATATCAATTTTCTTTTGAAATCTACTTGCATAGTACATCTTTTTTTTGTGATTTTATTTATTTTTTTTATATTTTTTTCCTATAGCTAATACTTTTTTTTTAATTAATTTTATTTTATTTTTAAACTTTACATAATTGTATTAGTTTTGCCAAATATCAAAATGAATCCGCCACAGGCATACATGTGTTCCCCATCCTGAACCCTCCTCCCTCCTCCCTCCCCCTACCCTCCCTCTGGGTCGTCCCAGTGCACCAGCCCCAAGCATCCAGTATCGTGCATTGAACCTGGACTGGCATCTCGTTTCATACATGATATTTTACATGTTTCAATGCCATTCTCCCAAATCTTCCCACCCTCTCCCTCTCCCACAGAGTCCATAAGACTGTTCTATACGTCAGTGTCTCTTTTGCTGTCTCATATACAGGGTTATCGTTACCATCTTTCTAAATTCCATATATGTGCGTTAGTATACTGTATTGGTGTTTTTCCTTCTGGCTTACTTCACTCTGTATAATAGGCTCCAGTTTCATCCACCTCATTAGAACTGATTCAAATGTATTCTTTTTAATGGCTGAGTAATACTCCATTGTGTATATGTACCACTGCTTTCTTATCCATTCATCTGCTGATGGACATCTAGGTTGCTTCCATGTCCTGGCTATTATAAACAGTGCTGCGATGAACATTGGGGTACACGTGTCTCTTTCCCTTCTGGTTTCCTCAGTGTGTATGCCCAGCAGTGGGATTGCTGGATCATAAGGCAGTTCTATTTCCAGTTTTTTAAGGAATCTCCACACTGTTCTCCATAGTGGCTGTACTAGTTTGCATTCCCACCAACAGTGTAACAGGGTTCCCTTTTCTCCACACCCTCTCAAGCATTTATTATTTGTAGACTTTTGGATTGCAGCCATTCTGACTGGTGTGAAATGGTACCTCATAGTGGTTTTGATTTGCATTTCTCTGATAAAGAGTGATGTTGAGCATCTTTTCATGTGTTTGTTAGCCATCTGTATGTCTTCTTTGGAGAAATGTCTATTTAGATCTTTGGCCCATTTTTTGATTGGGTCATTTATTTTTCTGGAGTTGAGCTGTAGGAGTTGCTTGTATATTTTTGAGATTAGTTGTTTGTCAGTTGCTTCATTTGCTATTATTTTCTCCCATTCTGAAGGCTGTCTTTTCACCTTGCTAATAGTTTCCTTTGATGTGCAGAAGCTTTTAAGTTTAATTAGGTCCCATTTGTTTATTTTTGCTTTTATTTCCAATATTCTGGGAGGTGGGTCATAGAGGATCCTGCTGTGATGTATGTCAGAGAGTGTCTTGCCTATGTTCTCCTCTAGGAATTTTATAGTTTCTGGTCTTACGTTGAGATCTTTAATCCATTTTGAGTTTATTTTTGTATATGGTGTTAGAAAGTGTTCTAGTTTCATTCTTTTACAGGTGGTTGACCAGATTTCCCAGCACCACTTGTTAAAGAGATTGTCTTTAATCCATTGTATATTCTTTTTTTTTTTTTTTTTTATTCTTCCAATTTTATTTTATTTTTAAACTTTACATAATTGTATTAGTTTTGCCAAATATCAAAATGAATCCGCCACAGGTATACATGTGTTCCCCATCCCGAACCCTCCTCCCTCCTCCCTCCCCATACCATCCCTCTGGGCCGTCCCAGTTGTCAAAGATAAGGTGTCCATATGTGTGTGGATTTATCTCTGGGCTTTCTATTTTGTTCCATTGATCTATATTTCTGTCTTTGTGCCAGTACCATACTGTCTTGATAACTGTGGCTTTGTAGTAGAGCCTGAAGTCAGGTAGGTTGATTCCTCCAGTTCCATTCTTCTTTCTCAAGATCGCTTTGGCTATTCGAGGTTTTTTTTATTTACATACAAATTGTGAAATTATTTGTTCTAGCTCTGTGAAGAATACTGTTGGTAGCTTGATAGGGATTGCATTGAATCTATACATTGCTTTGGGTAGTATACTCATTTTCACTATATTGATTCTTCCAATCCATGAACATGGTATATTTCTCCATCTATTAGTGTCCTCTTTGATTTCTTTCACCAGTGTTTTATAGTTTTCTATATATAGGTCTTTAGTTTCTTTAGGTAGATATATTCCTAAGTATTTTATTCTTTCCGTTGCAATGGTGAATGGAATTGTTTCCTTAATTTCTCTTTCTGTTTTCTCATTATTAGTGTATAGGAATGCAAGGGATTTCTG